>NC_091571.1:38116736-38141736 GCF_042767895.1 Penaeus vannamei
AGTGAGAGGAAGATGGAGCGGAGAACAAGAATGAGAGTGAGAGGAGGATCGAGGGGAGACAGAGAGAATGAGAGAAATTTACGTCCCAGCTCTCACTCTCCAATCTGGAAAGAGAGAGAATGAGAGAAATTTACGTCCCAGCTCTCACTCTCCAATCTGGAAAGAGAGAGAATGAGAGAAATTTACGTCCCAGCTCTCACTCTCCAATCTGGAAAGAGAGAGAACGAGAGAAATTTACGTCCCAGCTCTCACTCTCCAATCTGGAAAGAGAGAGAACGAGAGAAATTTACGTCCCAGCTCTCACTCTCCAATCTGGAAAGAGAGAGAATGAGAGAAATTTACGTCCCAGCTCCCATTCTCCAATCTGGAAAGAGAGAGAATGAGAGAAATTTACGTCCCAGCTCCCATTCTCCAATCTGGAAAGAGAGAGAATGAGAGAAATTTACGTCCCAGCTCTCATTCTCCAATCTGGAAAGAGAGAGAACGAGAGAAATTTACGTCCCAGCTCTCACTCTCCAATCTGGAAAGAGAGAGAATGAGAGAAATTTACGTCCCAGCTCTCATTCTCCAATCTGGAAAGAGAGAGAATGAGAGAAATTTACGTCCCGGCTCTCATTCTCCAATCTGGAAAGAGAGAGAATGAGAGAAATTTACGTCCCAGCTCTCATTCTCCAATCTGGAAAGAGAGAGAATGAGAGAAATTTACGTCCCAGCTCTCACTCTCCAATCTGGAAAGAGAGAGAACGAGAGAAATTTACGTCCCAGCTCTCACTCTCCAATCTGGAAAGAGAGAGAACGAGAGAAATTTACGTCCCAGCTCTCACTCTCCAATCTGGAAAGAGAGAGAATGAGAGAAATTTACGTCCCAGCTCTCATTCTCCAATCTGGAAAGAGAGAGAATGAGAGAAATTTACGTCCCGGCTCTCATTCTCCAATCTGGAAAGAGAGAGAATGAGAGAAATTTACGTCCCAGCTCTCATTCTCCAATCTGGAAAGAGAGAGAATGAGAGAAATTTACGTCCCAGCTCTCACTCTCCAATCTGGAAAGAGAGAGAACGAGAGAAATTTACGTCCCAGCTCTCACTCTCCAATCTGGAAAGAGAGAGAACGAGAGAAATTTACGTCCCAGCTCTCACTCTCCAATCTGGAAAGAGAGAGAACGAGAGAAATTTACGTCCCAGCTCTCACTGTCCAATCTGGAACGAGGGAGAACGAGAGAAATTTACGTCCCAGCTCTCACTCTCCAATCTGGAAAGAGAGAGAATGAGAGAAATTTACGTCCTAGCTCTCATTCTCATAGACTTCTTGGACTTCTCGCGGGGGGGGGGGTCGTAAGAGGGATCGCGTGTAAAGATCGTACATATATGGCTGTGGGTTTTCTTATCTGTCTAGCCAACCATCTGTGTGGGTAAAGCTCGTACATATAAGGTTGTGGATTTTCTTATCTGTCTAGACCTAAACCATCTGTGTTCATCTGTCTATTTCTGTCATTAACTTCGCCAGCTGTTGCGGGTATTAATCATATCTACAGTCTGTTTCGTAAGTTATCATCGTCACCATTACCACCATAACTCTCCAAGATAAAAACGCGAGGCTACACACAATCAGTCACATTCACGCACATACATACACGCCAACACACACACACAAACACACGTAGCACATACACATTAACACGCATACATACATCACTAAACACACATACACACACACGTAACATATACACAACACACACACATACATCACTAAACACACATACACACACACGTAACACATACACATCAACAAACACACACACACGTAACACATACACATTAACACACACATACATCACTAAACACACATACACATTAACACACACATACACATTAACACACACACATACATCACTAAACACACATACACACACACGTACCACATACACATTAACACACACACATGCACATTAACACACACACATACATCACTAAACACACATACACATTAACACACACATACACACACACAAAGAACCCCCATCACCACGCACACACACATCCACTCAAACCAACAAACACAACGCTAATCCATAAAAAAAAAAAGACACACACAAAAAGAGTCCCAGCATCAGGAATGTCGACATCCTAAGAATGCCATTATAACAGGTCGAAAAAGCCATCCCGTCGAGAATAGCTTTTCAATTTCCATACCAAAGTAGGCCCAGGAGCGAAGGGCGCCTGGCTTCTCAAAGGCCCTGACGGCGGCGACTCCCCCCCCCCCTCCTGCAAGATGATGGGGGGTGGGGGGTGGGTAGGATTCGAAGGACGGGGAGGGGGAGGGATCAGGGAGGGTGGGACCAGGGAGGGGGAGGGACCAGGGAGGGTGGGACCAGGGAGGGTGGAGTGGGGGTGGGGGTGGGGCTGGGGGTGACGCGAGCTGTGAGGACGCGGCCACTTCTGCACAAACACACAAATACACACAATCGGACACACAAAGACAAACATACAGATACACACACATACAAATACATACACGCACTCACACACAAATACACACAATCGGACACACAAAGACAAACATACAAATACACACATATTAGCACACACGCACTCAAACACACAAATACACATTACAAAACAAAAACAAAACAAAATACATACACACATTCGAAAACCCTTCATCAAGAAATAGACCTTGTATATAAATGTTTTTGCACTTGGTTGTTCAAACTCCCGATATATAACATACACAAAAGGACAGACAAGATATTTCACGACATAAACCTACACATAGCACTTGTAAACATCAAAGGCTTATTCAGATGTCTGTCATTCCATCTTATGTGTAGCACAAAAACGTCATTGTACAATTTTAAGGCTAAAGAACTTTGATCTAAAGCATGAAGGATTCACTGAACTCAAGCTTTTGAAATGGCGAAATAAATGTGTATTGTTGCTGTTTGCATATTTTTAAATGTATAAATGTTGTAGGAAATACAGTTTTGAATGGTCACAGTTTTTTTTTAAATGTGTAAATATAGCAGGAAATACGTCGTTTTAGAATAAACATGAGGTAGTTTATGAGACAATAATCAACAGAATATTCCATGTGAACAGTCCAAACAATTTCAAAAATGTTACAACCATTTCTTCATTGAAACACAAACTAAGACAATACCAGTTATCTCAGTACAATGAATGTTTGTTATACATATTTCGTTCACTGTATTTTCTCCTGCTTGATTGGTCAGCCTTTTATTGCTTCACCAAAAGTATACTCTCGTCCTTGCTTTGGAAACTGCCAGGTTAAAGTACTTCCATGTTAAATGATATACGTATATACTCGTGTGATATTCAATATTCGTTCAATACCCTTATGAAATGTAATATGTCTTATGATCATATGATATGATCTATATGTATTATTCTTAAGTTGCTGCATAAATACATTTATTTATGTATTATGCATCTTTTTTATATCACTGTAATTACTATTTTTTATAGCTAATTAAACACTTTGATTCGCATACTCATATTTTGTCACTCTATGCGTGTAATTACATATCATATAAATTTAATTTCATAGCAGTTACGAGAGAAAAATATAAGACGCCATTTTCTTTTTTCTGGTGAAGAGGAAAAATTGCCATTAAAGCTTTTTATTGCCCCATAAACGGAACGCGGAACAAGAAAAATATAAGTCGCACGTTGACTACCATCTTGTTTACTTGTTCGCCTGTATTCGATATATATATATATATATATATATATATATATATATATATTGTAGGTATATATATACACATATGTTTATATATATAATAATGTATATATATATATATATATATATATATATATATATATATATATATATATATATATCGAAGGGTATACATGTAAAAAAAACGTGCATCATGTGTGTGTTTGTAAGTCTTTGTGAGAGAGAGACGCTGAATGGAGTGCCACCAAACTTGGCATCTGAGCAGATCTGATGTAGAGGATGCTATGGGAAGGAGCGTTGGGTTTCTTCGGAGTAGGAGACCAGTTCCCTCAGATCCAATTTCTAGCCAATTTTTTTTTTTTTTAGCGTGGTTTGCGCAGACTGTTGTCAGGAACCCGGACGCTGAACTCCGGTAGACTTCTGGGCTCTCGAATCGATCAGTATTCTGAAGAGAGTTCTCAAAGTCACACACAAAACTTACACACACACACACACACACACACACACACACACACACATACACACACACACACACACACACACACACACACACACATATATATATATATATATATATATATATATATATATATATATATATATATATATATATATATAAGCAGATAAGCATGTCTGTGTGTATATATATGTATGTTTGAATATATATATGTATATATACATATATAAATACATATACACACACATATTCATATTCATTTTAGACAGACAGACAAGTGTGTGTGTGTGAGCGCATATACAAACTTCTCTAAAGTACTGATATGTGTTGCAAAGGTGGCTCCAATAGGGATCTAGGAATCTGTCTTTATTTATCATAGAAAGTTTGAACATATCTTGTGATGCGGACAGCGAGATATATCTCCACAACTTCACAAGGCGAAGTTAGACCGAGATTTGTATGATCTCGTGGATGGCTGTCACATACCGCAGAGCCGAGCGAGCAGACTGGACGAGGGGGAAACTTTTATATTTCCAACGTACAGTGTATCTCTCTCTCTCTCTCTCTCTCTCTCTCTTTAAATGTGAATACAAATAAATGTCTGTCTGTCTATCTATCTATATATGTATACATTTATTTATGGACACACACACATACATAAACACATATACGCAAAACGGTATGTGCCTTTCTCAACCCATCTTTACACTCAAACACTCCAAACAATGCACCTGCTTGAGATCCGCTTCGAGTGGCCGACATAGCGGGTCTCACGACGGCCGCTTCCCCTCCTGCAGCAGGCGCGGACGGACACCCCAAGCACACAAGGCCATTCCACGAGGACACGTTAGCGAGACCTTTCCGTGTACACAAAGGCGAGCACAAATCCACGTGCACTGCCAAATAAGTACTTGGTCTTTTGGTTCTATTTGCTCAAGGTAAAAGCCAAGTGGGTACTCTCAACACCACGTGACGGGGGGTATTTGGAAAGCAGACGGAAAAAAGAGAAAGATTTTTTTTGAGTTGGATTAACATGTTCAGGAAGTAAATGGGTGTAAGAAGTCTAGTATTTGTTTAGGAGTAGAAATGCGAGGGAGACAAGTGTTTTTTCTCTCACTTCTTATCCTCTTAAATCTAACGATCCTCCCTTTACCTGACCCTTATCTGTTGTTTTCCTCTTCCTTTTACTATTTTACTCCCTCATTCTCCAATAAAAAATGAGATCCAACGTGTCTGGTTTCTACAAGATGCTCAGCTAATGATGTATGTTACAAACGCGATCTTACTGTTGACATTTTATAAGGATGAAGCGGTAGTATCAAACGAGACTCATTATACAGACTATAACGACCCTTCCCCCGCCCCCTCTAACACGTCCATACATGTCTCAGTGATCCTCCTCGTCATCCACTCGCATCCAACGAAGCCGCCAGTCCACCAACTCCTCCTCCTCCACCTCCCATTCCTTCTCTATCCTATCTTCCTTCTCACTACCTCTACCACCACCCCCACCCCCTCTTCCCCATCCCAACTTCCCATCAATCTACACCCACCCACCACCGCCCCCCCTCACCTCCTTTCCCAGTACCTCCCTCCCCATCCTTCACTCTCCCATTCCTTCCCCCACTATTCCCTCTATCCCATCTCCCTTACCACTCCCACCACCCCCAACCCCACCCCCTCTTCCCTTCCCCTTCCAAACTTCCCATCAATTTACCTACATCCATCCACCACCACCACCCTCACCTCCTTTCCCGGTACCTCCCTCCCCATCTCTCACTCTCCCATTCCTTCCCCCACCATTCTCTCTATCCCATCTCCCTTACCTCTCCCACCACCCCCAAACCCCACCCCCTCTTCCCATCCCCATCCCCACTTCCCATCAATCTACCTACACCCACCCACCACCACCACCCTCACCTCCTTTCCCTCTACCTCCCTCCCCGCCCTTCCCTCCACCTCCCTCCCCACCCTTCCCTCCACCTCCTCCCTCGCCCTCCCTTCCCTCCTCCTCCTCCCTCCCCACCCTTCCCTCCCCCTCCCTCCCCACCCTTCCCTCCTCCACCTCCCTCGCCCACCCTTCCCTCCTCCTCCCTCCCCACCCTTTCCTCCTCCTCCCTCGCCCACCCATCCCTCCCCCTCCCTCCCCACCCTTCCCTCCTCCACCTCCCTCCCCACCCTTCCCTCCTCCTCCTCCTCCCTCGCCCACCCACCCAGGTCCTGACGCGTCGCCAGCCTGGGAGAGCGAGCGGGGCCAACTCCCGCTCGCTCTCGTCCTTAATCGGATATATCAAAGCCTCATTACCTCGGGAGCCGAAGGTCGCGGGAGATCTCTCTCCGATGGCATCAAGACGGAAGGTAATCTGTTTTTCCTCCCCTTGCTGTCGGGACAAACATCTTCCGCCGATGAGACTCCCGAAAAAAAAGGAATCTGAGATGTTGAAGGCTTGGGTTTATGTCTTTTTTCCGTTGTCTTTAATAGTATGTGGATATAATTCCTTCAAATATACGCTTTGTGGCATATTTTCCTCCCTTGCTGCCGGGACGAACATCCTCCGCCGATGAGACTCCAAGAGAAGAAGGATTCTGAGATGTTGAAGGCTTGGGCTTGTGTCTTTTTCCGTTGTCTTTAATAGTGTGTAGATATAATTCCTTTAAATAGACGCTTTATGGCATATATTCCTCCCTTGCTGCCGGGACGAACATCCACCGCCGATGAGACTCCCAAAAGAAGAAGGATTCTGAGATGTTGAAGGCTTGGGTTTATGTCTTTTTCCGTTGTCTTTAATAGTATGTGGATATAATTCCTTTAAATAGACGCTTTATGGCATATTTTCCTCCCCTTGCTCCTGGGACGAACATCCACCGCCGATGAGACTCCAAGAGAAGAAGGATTCTGAGATGTTGAAGGCTTGGGTTTTTTGTCTTTTTTCGTTGTCTTTAATAGTATGTGGATATAATTCCTTTAAATATGCGCTTTATGGCATATATTCCTCCCCTTGCTGCCGGGACGAACATCCTCCGCCGATGAGACTCCAAAAAAAAAGGAATCTGAGATGTTGAAGGCTTGGGTTTTTTGTCTTTTTCCGTTGTCTTTAATAGTATGTGGATATAATTCTTTTAAATAGACGCTTTATGGCATATATTCCTCCCCTTGCTGTCGGGACGAACATCCTCCGCCGATGAGACTCCAAGAGAAGAAGGATTCTGAGATGTTGAAGGCTTGGGTTTTTTGTCTTTTTTCCGTTGTCTTTAATAGTATGTGGATATATTTCTTTTAAGTAGACGCTTTATGGCATATTTTCCTCCCCTTGCTGTCGGGACGAACATCCTCCGCCGATGAGACTCCAAAAGAAGAAGGATTCTGAGATGTTGAAGGCTTGGGTTTATGTCTTTTTTCGTTGTCTTTAATAGTGTGTAGATATAATTCTTTTAAATAGACGCTTTATGGCATATATTCCTCCCCTTGCTGTCGGGACGAACATCCTCCGCCGATGAGACCAAAACAAGAAGGATTCTGAGATGTTGAAGGCTTGGGTTTTTTGTCTTTTTTCCGTTGTCTTTAGTAGTATGTGGAGATAATTCCTTTAAATATACACGCTTTATGGCATAAATATTTTTTTTCCGTGATAATTCAATCAATCTTCTTTTACTGCACTTGGACAAATTTCACACGAATTTTCCCCCAATCCTTTGACGAATACGAGACAAAGAAAAAAATCAGTTAAACTGGGTCAGAGAAAGAAGGAGAAGGAAGGAAGGAAGAAAAACAAAAAAATCAGTTAAACAGGGTCAGATAAAGAAGAAGAAGAAAGAAAGAAGGAAGAAAAACAAAATAAAAAATCAGTTAAACAGGGTCAGAGAAAGAAGGAGAAAGAAGGAAGGAAGAAAAAAAAACAACAACAGTTAAACAGGGTCAGAGAAAGAAGAAGAAAGAAGGAAGGAAAACAAAAAAATCAGTTAAACAGGGTCAGAGAAAGAAGGAGAAGAAAGAAGAAAAGAAGAAACACAAAAAAAAAAATTCAGTTAAACAGGGTCAGAGAAAGAAGAAGAAGAAAGAAAGAAGGAATAAAAACAAAAACAAAAAATCAGCTAAACAGGGTCAGAGAAAGACGGAAGGAAAGAAAAACGTAAACGAAAAGAAACGAAAAATAAAGGAAAGGCGTGAGGAGAGAAATGCAGATGTTTGAGAACGAAATTAGGATGACTGGCAGAGCGCTTGCTTGGGGTTCTTGCGGCTCACGTCCTGCGCTGTGATTGGTGGTTGCGGAGGGAGGGAGAAGTGGTTGGGAGGGGGGGAGGTGGCGGTGAGGGGGGGAGAGGGTGGAGGTGAGGGGGGGAGAGGTGGCGGGGAGGGGGGAGAGGTGGCGGTGATGGGGGTGAGGTGGGGTGAGGTGGCGGTGATGGGGGAGGGAGGTGGCGGTGATGGGGGTGAGGTGGCGGTGAGGGTGTAGGTGGGGGTGAGGGGGGGAGAGGGTGGAGGTGAGGAGGGGGGGAGAGGTGGCGGGGAGGGAGAGGGCAGAGCTGGGGCGGAGGGGGGGAGAGGTGGCGGTGAGGGTGAGGGGGGGGAGGTGGAGGTGAGGAGGGAGGTGGCGGGGAGGGAGAGGGCAGACGTGAGGCGGTGGTGTTGGTGAGGGGTTGGGGGCGTAGGTGGAGAGGGTATCGAAGAGGGAGAGGGTGGAGGTGGGGGGGGTGATGGTGGTAGAGGGGGCGAAGGGGAGGAGGGGAGGCAGTAATGGTAAGGGGAGAAGGCGTGTGGGTGGGGATAGAGACGGGGTAGAGGGGGTGGGGTGGGGGGGGGAGGGGCCGCACAGTAGATGGAGAGGGAGAAATGATATTGACCTTGCTGTTGACGGGTTGCGGTTACCTTTAGGGTAAAGGGGCGTGCGAGTGGGGTGTCAGATGGGGCTGGATGCTGGTCAGGATGCTTTTATATCATTCATTTATTCCTTTTATCACTATTATCATCGCTTTTATATCATTTATTTATTCCTTTTATTACTATCATCATCATAATTATTTTTGTCCTCGTCATTATTATTATAATTATCATCATCCTTCTTATCAATATCATCATCCTTCTTATCATTTGTATCATCATTATTGTCATCATAAATATCATCCTTCTTATCATTATTATCATCATTATTGTCATCATCAATATCATCCTCATTATCGAAACAATCATCATCGTTATCGTTATCAACATTATCAAAATGATCAATATCATCGTTATCGTCAACATTACTATAATGATCAACACCACTTTCATAATCATCACCATCACTGGGTTCGAGGGAGTGTCAACAGGCACGGGAGACATGACACCCGAGATAAGGAAAAATGACGACGACTTCAACGGAAAATGACGTTTTTCATCTTCCTGCTACGAATACAGAGTAAGCCAGGGTCCGAGTGACGTTGCAATGGCAGATGGCAAAGGGAGGAGGGAGTGGCAACGGCGTGGCGAAGAAGCGATGGTCGCGGGAGGCGAGTTGTGGCAATCGCTGAAAATTTTTCCTAAGACCGCCATTGCTTCTCTCTGTCGCTGTCAACGCTGCTACTTGCAACACTGCCATCGTGAAAATAATTATTGATATAAATGAACGAAAAGACAATAGATACATAAATACCTATATCTATATCTATATATCTATCTATCTATGTCTATATCTATATCTATCTATATCTATATATATATATCGATCTCTATATCTATCTATATATATGTACATAAATGAAAGGGAAAAAGTAAATAACCACATAAAACGAACTATGTAAAAATATCCAAATAATACAACTTCAGACAATCCGAACAACCTCAACAGAACAGAGAACGAATAAACACTTTAAGAATAAACCCCAAAAATAAAGAAAACAGAGCCAAGAAGAGCCGAGGTCAACCCCCGGGAAACCCTGCCCGACCCGAATACTTGGAATAAAACACCTCCATTTATCACCGCTGGAAACCTCCTCCTCTTCCTCCTCCTCCTCCCCTCCCCCTCCCCCTCCCCCTCCTCCTCCTCCTCTTTCCCTTCCTTCTTCCCTCCCCCTCCCCCTCCTCCCCCTCCTCCTCCTCTTCTTCCTCTTCCTCCTCCCCTTCTCCTCTTCTTCTTCCTCCCCCAACTCCACTGCCCCTCCTCCTCCTCCCTCCCCTCCTCCTCCTCCTCCTCCTCCTCCTCCTCCTCCTCGACCTCCTCCTCCTCCTCCTCCTCCTCCTCCTCCTCCTCCTCCTCCTCCTCCTCCTCGACCTCCTCCTCCTCCTCCTCCTCCTCTCCCGCGAAACCCTTTCTCTGCGACGCTAACTTTGGAAAAATAACGTAACTTATTGCTCCATCCTGTCCTTGTGCGAGGGAGGAGAGAAAAGAACAGAGGAGAGAATAGGGGAAGAGGGGATAGGAGAAGGGAGGGGGAGGAGAGAAGAGAGGAAAAGAAGAGGGAAGGAGAGGATAGAAGGGAGGATAGGAGAGAAGATAAAAGGGAATAGGAGAAGGGAGGGGAAGAGAGGAGAGAAAAGGGGAAGAGTGGATAGGAGAAGGGTGAAGGGAAGAGAAGAGGGAAGGAGAGGATAGGAGAAGGGAGGGGAAGGAAGGGGGGGGGACGAGAGGAGAGGGAAGGAGTGGATAGGGGAAGGGAGGATAGGACGGAAAAGGTGAGGGAAGGAGAGGAGGGATGAGGAGATGAGAGAGGGAGGAAGAAGTAGAGAGAAGAAAGGATAGGGAAAGGAAGGAGAAGGGAGGAAAGGACGGAAAAGGGGAGGAGAGAAGAGATGAGGAGATGAGAGAAGGTGGGAGAAGTAGAGAGAAGAAAGAAGGACAGGGAAAGGGAGGAGGATTTGGTGAGGGGAAGGAAGCAGAGGAGAGAAGAGGGAGAAGGAAAGAGGTGAGAAGGGGAGAGAAAAGGGAGGAGAGTAGAGAATGGAAGGAAAATGGGTAGGTTGGAAACGAGAAAGGAAAGTGAAGAGAAAGAGAAAGGAAATGGAAGAGGGGGGGGGAGGCAGGGAAGAGATGAGAAGAGAAGGAGAAGCGAGAGAAACAGAGAGGAGGTAAAGTAAAAGAAGAATAGGGAGGGATGCGAGAAGAGGGATAGGGAAAGAAGAGAAAAGGGAGGGAAGGGAAGAGAAGGAAAGAACAGAAAGACAACAATAGACAGAGAAGGGAAAGAGAAAACAGTAAGAGAGTAGCAGAGAGGAGAAGGAAAAAAAAGAGAGGGCGGAAAGCGATAACGAAAGACGGAGAAGGGAGAGAAAGGAAAATGAAAGCGAGCCGAAGAAGCAGAAGAGAATGGAAGAACGGAAACTGGAGAAATAGAGAGAGGATACAAAAGCAAATAGAGAAGGGGGAATAAAGAAAAAAATAAAGAAAGACGAAACAGAGAGAAAAAGGAGTAACGACCTAAACCAAAAAAAAGGAAAAACGACAAGAATGAACACACACAAACAGAGAAGAGAAAGAGAGAAGAGAAAGCAACGGAGACACAAACAAAGCAAAAGCAGTTAAGAAAAGCGAGGACCGCGTGCAGAAGGCAGCTGAAACAAGGCCGGCCACTCGCATGTTGCCACCATCTGCGGACGCGCCAGCTGAGAGCCAGATGGAGCCACGACAACATCGTCGGGAGAGGAGCATCGTTGTCGCCTTCCTGATAGCAGCATCCACGTCTGCCGGATGGTCGCTCTCCCAGCCTCTCGCGCGCCGGATGCTCAAGCTGTATCAAATTTACTACACCCTGTACGGCCAGCTGCATCCCCCCCTCCCCTCCCCCCCCTCCTGCTCTACCTACTCCTCGATCCTCGCTCCCCTCTTCCCCTACCCCTTTCCACTTGCTCGATCCTTAATCCCCTCTCCCCCACCCCCACTCCAACTACTCGACCCCACTCCCCTCCCCCCACCCCCACTTCAATTGCTCGATCCTCAACCCCCACCCCCTCACCCCACACTCCACCTACTCACTCCCCCACCCACTCCCACCCCACACCCCCTCACTCCACCTACTCACTCCCCCCCACCCCCACCCACCCCTTCACCCCTTCACCCCACCTACTCACTCCCCCATCCACCCCCCCACCCACCCCCATCCCCCACACTCCCCCACCCACCCCCATCCCCCTTCACTCCACCTCCTCGATCCTCCCCCTCCCCCTCCCTCACCCATACCCAGAGATGATGAACTGGCTACCACATCCCTCACGATATGCTGCAAGCCGAATATATCCCGACATACGTTTTCATCCGATGCTGACGAATCCGACCCGTACATGGGATTACACAAGAGGAATATGTGAGTACCGTAATAGGCTGACAAATGGATAAAAAAAACAATATGGATAAAATCGTTGGAAACAAGTACAAACGTGGACTGGGATAAATAGGCCACGTACGGATTAATACACACTAGGGCACGGATCCGCATAAAAATAGAGATAGAGAAGGAGGCTTTATCAGTTGAGCTTGGGGGAGGTGCGGTACAAAATTGTGGATTTTTGTAATAGGGAAAGTTTGTAAAATGCATCTATGGAGATTACTATTAACAAAATATGCTAAAATGCCCGCCCGATATAATATAACATCCGTACAGATACAATTTATAGGATATTCTCACCTACAGATACATTTCTCTAAATACACACGTACGGTTACTGCCACAACACGTGTACCTTCTCCAGCACACGAATACACATACTCACAAACACACACACTTCACTTGCCATAGACTCGTTCCCATGAGTGAGCAGCTGACACCAGTCCATCACGGGTGACGTCATGTCATGCTAGCGGCACAAGAGAAGCACTTAAGGCCATTACAGGCAGTCACTGTGGTAGTGTGAGGTCGTCTTGCTCTCATCTGCATAATGGGGTTTCACGCTGACCTGTATCTACTGTTGTATTAAACCCATTTCATGATTGCATAAAGTGCAGCTAGTGCATTATTAATGAGGGAGGGACACAGTGGAGTGTTTTGTTTAATAATGCAGCACGTGTTTTTAAAATGGTCTGCTCTTTAAAAGGCGTGGCGACATCTACGGAGCTCCCAGCCCCTATTTCACGGGAAGAACTGCGTTTCTAAATGGGTTATTTGTATGCTAATAGATGCGCGAACTTTAATCAGAAGCCGAAAGTCAAATATGCAGACTACTCCTTCCCTCAAAAAAAAAAAAAAAAAAAAAAAAAAAAAAAAAAAACACAATACAATTCATTTTCGCTTAAATTGAAACAAGGTTCGGTTGAGTTCTGGATCGAACGCTTTCCGTAACACACCCAATATTTAACAGCAGGGAGACAGAAAGAAAAAAACAACAACTAATACCACGTTTACTTCCTCGTGAAAAGACATAACCTCCGGACATCCACATCCAACCGAAACAAAAAGCCGCTTGTTTCCCCGTGCATAAATCCTGTGACAAAACGGGCCAGATATATGCAGTGAACGGCTTTGGAAAACCTCGTGTGAAATGGATCCTTCGGGGGGGTTTTATGCACGGCAACGCACCGTGGGGAAGGTGTTTTGGGGGAGCCGTATAAAACCTGTATTCCCCCCCCCCCCCGCCGCGTGTAGCCAACTAGGGGGGGGGGGGAGGCGTCGGAAAGCAGCGCGCCACTTGAACCTATGTGGCGACCAAGCGAATGTACATGTTATGCTGATACCTTGCTCAATACGTTGTCGAAAGGCGGGCGAAGGTTCTAAATGCTCCAGGTTTTCTTCTTCTTCTTTGTGTGTGTGTGGAGGGTGGGGGGGTGGGGGGTGTCTGGAGTGGAGCAAAAAAGGCGAGGGAAGTGATTACCGTTCTTTCGGATTGGTTGTCAAGATAGGATAGAATATACTGCGGTTATGAGATATGTGGGTTTTCATGTTTGTTTATCTTACTCTTCATGTGATTAAAGAAACACACCCACCCACTAATACTCAGACAAACACACACGAATAGGTACACAGATACATACACACGGAAATTGACACACACACACTAACAGAACAAAAACACATCCACCACACACACACACGCAGACACAGAACCAACCTCACACAAACACACAAAACCAGACACAAACACACGCACAGCCACGCATCCACAAACATACACACAGGGAACCAGCCTCACAGAAACACACAAAAACAGACGAACAGACACACACACACACGCACAGCCACGCCAAAATGAACTCACTGACGGAGCGGTCTCCATCCATCTCCGGAACCCAATTACAAAACCTAATCCCAATCCTGCGAGTCCGCCCAACAAAACGGGGAGTTGCTGCTAATCCGGTCCCCAAGATATGTATGTCTGTGGCGGGAGGATCGCGGCGTCTGATATCAAGGTGCTATTTTAATCCCCCGGGCTTTCGTGTTGGCTTGTTTGTCCAACCCTAGTTTGCTACGAATGGCGTGTATAGGAGCAACGGTGAAAAGGAATTCGATCTTGTGGTATGACGTAAGGCAACGTGGTTTCCAGTGTCGTATTTAAATATTTTCGTTTGTTGATGTCAAAATTATCGTCAACAAGACAGATAATGATAGCGTAATATATATAATATTGAAAAAAATAAAGGTGAACAGATAAATAGATATACAGCTAGATAGATATACAAATAGATACAAGACAGATAGACAGACACACATATTTATATAGAGAAAGAGAGAATAGAACTACACTGACAGACAAGCAAAAGAAACTGCCCCAAAAGGAAATAATCTTTTCGTAAAACCAGGATAACCGGAACTATCAGACAGATGAAACTTAATCCCTCTACATCAAACGCTTCTGGATATCAAATAAATACCAGGAGCTGTCAGGAAACCATAATAGCTATGAGACAATCTGCAATAATTTTTTTTTTGGGGGGGATGAAAACCACAAACATCGTTCGAGATATAAGCCGATGATATAATATTTGCTTATTAAAGGCATTAGATTAATCACAAAAAATTCTTATTTACGTGCGTCCTCTTAACTCAGTCATTATCCATTTTACAGACATGGAGGAGGAGGAGGGGGGGGGGGGTACAACCTGACTATGAAGATATAGACCTTTGACATGCAAATGACCTTTTGGACAGACGTCGAGTGTTTTCGCTCGGCTCTCCCGTATCACTACTTCAAAGTCATTTTGAGAATTTTTTTTCTATGAATACCAGCAAAACAACTTGTTAAATAAGCATTCACTTAAATTCATTATAAAATAGTGTTGTTGGAAGCACATACACGCACACATCCTTAGGGCAATGGATAATTATAGGCTTAGTTACTACAATGCAATTAAATGGCCGTCATTTGATATTACGACACATATCACTTTGGCACTTTATTGCTCATATCATAGTACTAATTCGTATGCTCTTACTTTCCCATTTCTACTTCAGCTTTTACACCACTTGTACTGCTGGTGTAGATTGTAGTGAAAAAGATAAGGCCTTTTAAGATCTCATATTTCCTATATACATCTCTGCCAACGGTCGAAAAAATTATGTACAAGAAAATATTTTTGGAAAATCAATACAGAGAAGCGAAATATAATTTACTTACGCACTTCAGTAATTGGTCGAATTTTACTCTTTTTATTATCAACCATCCTATCTAACCAGACACTAACCTATCTAACTAATTGTAGTTGCATTGTGCTTCAGAAATCATGTTGTTACACAGATGGATTAAAGTCTACACTAAATCTGCAAAATTAGAGATAGTGAAATACGGCGCCACAACTCCGTAGAATTATTCATCATGTTTCATTCTATACCAGAGGCGTACGGAGTAAAGATTACGCACGCACGCAAATGTGGGCGTGACCGTGTATTTGCATCTGTTTGGGAAAGAGAGAGAGCACGATAGAGATAGAGAGAGCGAGAGTGGAGAGACTTAAACGCGGATAAAACCAACGTGCAGTCGAATTGAAAGAGTTCACAGAACCCGCTTCCCTCTTTCTCTCTCCCCCGTTCCATTCCGTTTCCATCCTCCTCCCTCCTTCTCTCCCCCGTTCCATTCCGTTCCCATCCCCCTGCCATCCGCTCCCGACGACTCGCAACGACCTCCTGACCACCTCCTCACGACCCCATCTGATCGCCCCTCCCCCTCTCCCCCGGCCCTTGCTCCGCCCTTAAAGACTGCGCCAGGTCGTCTCCTCTGAAGGTAGCGCACGCCCCCTTCCCCCGCCCCCTTCCCCCGCCCTCCTAAACTCCCCCCAAATGGACGCCCCAACTAGTTACCCCGCGATCAAACACTGCTCTCATGCATACCAAATGGCTCGTGCGACATCCGAGCTTCTGAAGCGACGATGGAGGAAGGGGGGAAGGTGGGGGAGGTGGGGGGGGGTGGGGGGGGGTGGGGGGTGGTGGAGGAGGAGGGGGAAGGTGGGGGTAGGGAGGGGGAAGGTGGGGCGGGTAGGGAGGAGGAGGGGGGAAGGTGTGGGGGTAGGTGGAGGAGGAGGAGGGAGGGAAGGTGGGGGGGGTAGGAGGAGGAGGGAGGAGGGGGGAAGGGTGGGAGGGGGTAGGAGGAGGGGAGGAGGGAGGGGGAAGGTGGGGTGGAGGGGGTAGGAGGGAGGAGGGGGAAGGCAGGAGGAGGGGGGAAGGTTGGGGGGGGTAGGAGGAGGAGAGGGGGAAGGTAGGGGGTAGGAGAAGGAGGAGGAGGGGGGAGGTTGGGGGGTAGGTGGAGGGAGGAGGAGGGGGAAGGTGGGGGGTAGGGGAGGGAAGAGGGGGGAAGGTGGGGCGGGTAGGAGGGAGGGAGGGAGGGGGAAGGTGGGGGGGTAGGAGGAGGAGGAGGGAGAAGGTGGGGGGGGGGGGTAGGAGGAGGACGGGGGAAGGTGGGCGGGGGTAGGAGGAGGGGAGGGGAGGGAGGAGGGGGAAGGTGGGGGGGTAGGGAGGGAGGAGGAGGGGAAGGGTGGGGGGTAGGAGGAGGAGGGGGAAGGTGGGGGGTTAGGGAGGAGGAGGGAGAAGGTGGGGGGTAGGAGGAGAGAGTGAGGGGGAAGGTGGGGGGGTAGGGAGGGAGGAGAGGAGGGGGGAAGGTGGGGGGTAGGAGGAGGAGGAGGAGGGGGAAGGTGGGGGGGTAGGAGGGAGGGAGGGGGAAGGTGGGGGGTAGGAGGAGGAGGAGGGGGGAAGGTGGGGGGGTAGGGAGGGAGGAGTGAGGGGGAAGGTGGTGGAGGGGGTAGGGAGGGAGGGAGGGGGAAGGTGGGGGGTAGGAGGAGGGAGGAGGGGGAAGGTGGGGGGGTAGGGAGGGAGGAGGGGGAAGGTGGGGGGGTAGGGAGGAGGGGGAAGGTGGTGGTGGTGGAGGAGGAGGGAGGGAGAAGGTGGGGGGTAGGGATGAGGGAGGGAGGGGGAAGGGGTGGGGGGGGGTAGGTAGGGAGAGGAGGAGGGGGAAGGGTGGGGGGGTAGGGAGGAGGAGGAGGGGGAAGGTGGGGGGGTGCAGGGAGGAGGAGGGGGAAGGTGGGGGGTAGGAGGGAGGAGGAGGAGTGGGGAAGGTGGGGGGTATGGAGGAGGGAGGGAGGGGGAAGGTGGTGGGGGTAGGAGGAGGAGGGAGGGGGAAGGTGGAGTGGAGGGAGGAGGAAGGGTGGGAAGGGGAAGGGTGGGGGGGTAGGAGGGAGGAGGAGGGGAAGGTGGAGTGGAGGGAGTGAGGAGGGAGGAGGGGGAAGGGAGGAGGGATAGGGAGGAGGGAGGGAGGGAGAAGGATTTGGGGGGTGGGAGGGAGGAGGGGGAAAGGTGGGGGGCTGCAGGGAGGAGGAGGGAGGGAGGGAGGGAGGGGAGGACTAAAGGCAACACAGGAGGCGTTTCACTTTCAGTCAAGGATCTGGTAATATCTGCCATCCATAAATATTGACATTGCACATGAATATTTAGACTTTTTTCTTTCCTCTACTTTTCTCTGACAGCCAACAGGAACCTTACGGCGATTTTTCTGACAATATATATATATATATATATATATATATATATATATATATATATATATATATATATATATATATATAAGTTTCCCCTCATGGCTTTTATATCTATCACTATCACCGTTATTCTATCGCAGCAATACTTCAAAAAATAACAACAACAACGACAACAACAACAAAACCGACTCTCATGACTATCGGCCGGTTTGTTAAAACATAATTGACATTCGTTACACGGACATGCACATACAGATATAAATGCATGTCTATCAGTCTAGACATGCATATCTACCATACAGATAAAAAAAAAAAAAAACGTATATCTATCTGGTAGATCGATAGATATGCATTTATTTCTGTGTATACGGATGTCTGTTTATACGGATATTCGTTGGGTCGGGCCTGGCACACTTTCAACGAACCGGTTGCATGTCCCTCGTTCCGGTCCTGAATCCTCCCCCTCTCCGTTTGCTTCTCGACTCACGCTCTCTCCGGCCGAGCTCGCAACGGCCGAGGAGGTGGACGACAAAGTGCAACTGCAACACGGGCGGCCTCTCGCGCACTGCAATCTGTCAAGCGGCGAATCTGCCCGATTTCCACGGCCAGGCGTCGACTCCCGAGAGGATTTGACCGATTTCTTTCCGCGCGCCAAAAGGGGATTAATCCGCTGGAGAGGGATTTATCGGCGGGGAAAAAAAAAAAAAAATTCTCCGGTCAAACGCCAGGTATTGTGGCGCCTCATCCTCCCCCCCCCCCCTCCCGGCGGCGATGCGGACCGGGGGAGGAGGGAGGTACGGGGGGAAGAGGAGGGCGAGGAGGAGGAGGAGGAGGGCGAGGAGGAGGAGGAGGAGGAGGAGGAAGAGGAAGGAAGGAAGAAGAAGAAGGAAGAAGAAGAAGAAGAAGAAGAAGAAGAAGAAGAAGAAGAAGAAGAAGGAGGAGGAGGAGGAGAAGAAGAAGGAGGAGGAGGAAGAAGGAGAAGAAGAAGAAGAAGAAGAAGATAACCAAACACACCGCAAATAAACACTAATAACTAATACCGGTTTACACATCACAATCCCAAACGACCCCCACCACCATAACCAAACACAAATAAACACCAACCATAACTAATACTAGTTTACCGCCGCCCTCAGCCACACCACCCCAGCGAAGGAGCGAGAGAGGCAGTGTCTTGAGGAAGTCCTGGACGTGCAATTCTTTCTCTCCGGGCTTCCTTTCTGCTTTCAATTAGCGTAATAAAGTTGCATGGCGATTTTTGCAAGCAGAGGAACAATTGCAAGACGTGATTCGCGAATTGTGTGGGTTGTGTGCGGGTTGTGTGCGTTTTGCGTATGTGTGTGTGTGTGTGCTCGTGAGTGTTTGTGTTTGCGTGGGTAGGTGGACGTACATGATGTGTATTCGTGTCGGTAGGTAATATTTGCGTGTATGTCTGTATGAATGTACGCGTCTGTAAGCCTGTCTCTGTGTGGGTGAGTGTGTGCGCGCATGTATACACACACGTATGTACATATGGATCAATGTACATGAGCGTATATACACACATCACTTAGAATGAGTAAATAACAATACCACATCTTGCGAATCCCACGGATCCCTCTAATCACGCCCACACATAACGCTATTACCAATCACCCCCACCCCCCCCTCGGCCGAGTCCCGCCCACGCCCACGCCCTCCCCCCCTCCTCGGCCGCCTCCGAAAGCCCTTCAAGACGAGCCGGGCTTGGGGGGGGGAGGGGGGGCGATAATTAAATCCCTATTTAATGAAAGGCTCAGCCGGGGTTAGGCATAGGAACGCCCCCTTACCCCTTACCTCCTTCCCTACCCTCTGGCTCCTTCGCTTCCCCTCCCTCCCGTTCCCCCTTTTTACCTTCACGCCCTATACCCTTCCCCTTGCTCCGCTCTCTCTCTTACCCTACCCCTTACACCCCCTACTCTCCCCCTCCCTCCTCCCCTTTCCCCCTCTTACCTTACCCTCTTTCCCCTTCCTCCACCTCTCCCTCCCTTCCCCCTCTTACTCCTACCTTTTCCCTTCCTCCCTTCCCACCTCTCACCCTACTATCTACCCACTCCCTCCCTTCCCCTCCTCTCACCCCTATTCCCTTCACCCCTCCCCTTCCCCTTCCCCCCCTCCTCACCCCTATGCCCTTCACCCCTCCCCCTTCCCCTTTGACACCTCCTCTCTCCCTTTCTTCCTCCCCCTCTCTCTCCCCCTTCCCCCCACGCCCCCGAAATTACGACAAGAGAATGCTTTGGCTCTCTTTCGGGGGTTTTGTTCTCGCTGCTCGGGTTCTTCAATTAAGGAAAAAGTCGGCCCAAGAACAAGGCGCTTTCACTCGCACTCCCCCCCTCCACTTCCTTCTTCCCTCCCCTTCCCCTCTTCCCGCCTTCCTCACCCCTCCCCCTTCCCCCTCTTCCCCGCCTTCCTCCCTCACCCTCCCCTTCCCCTCTTCCCGCCTTCCTCTCCCCACCCCCTTCCCTCTTTCTTCCCGCCTTTCCTCACCTCCCACCCCCTTCCTCCTCCTCCCTGCCTTCCTCACCCCACCCCCTTCCCCTCTTCCCTGCCTTCCTCACCCCACCCCCCTTTCCCCTCTTCCCTGCCTTTCCTCACACCACCTCCCCTTAACCCTTCCTCTCCCTCCCCCTTCCCCTCTTCCCCTCTTCCCGCCTTTCCTCACCCCCACCCCCCCTTCCCCTCTTCCCGCCTTCCTCCACCCCACACCCCTTCCCCCCTTCACGCCTCTCCTCACCCCCACCCCCTTCCCCTCTTCCTCCTGCCTTCCTCACCCCACCCCCCTTCCCCTCTTCCCTGCCTTTCCCTCTCCCCACCCCTCTCTTCCCCTCTTCCCGCGCAACTTTCCTCTCCTCCCCTTCCCCTCTTCCCGCTCTTCCTCCCACCCCACCCCCTTCCCCCTTCCTGGCCTTCCCTCACTCCCACCCCCTTCCCCCTCTTCCCGCCTTCTCCTCACCCCACCTCCTTCCCCCTCTTCCCTCACCCTCCCACCCCCTTCCCCCCCTTCCCGCCTTCCTCACCCCACCCCCTTCCCCCTTCCCGCCTTCCTCACCCCACCCTTCCCCTCTTCCCGCCTTCCTCTCCCCCACCCCCTTCCCCCTCTTCCCGCCTTCTCCTCCTCTCTCCTTCCCCCTCTTCCTGCCTTCCTCACCCCACCCCTTCCCCCCTTCCCTGCCTCTCCTTACCCCCACCCCACCTTCCCCTCTTCCCCGGCCTCTCCTCACCCCACCCCCTTCCCCCTTCCCTGCCTTCCCTCACCACCCGGACCCCCCCTCTTCCCCCTTAACCCCTTCCCCTCACCCCCTCCCCCCTTCCCCCTTAACCCCCTTCCTCACCCCCACCTTCCCTTCCTCTCTTCCTGCCTTCCTCACCCCACCCCCTTTCCCCCTTAACTCCCTTCCTCCCCCTCCCCCTCCCCTCTTCCAGCGCCTTCCTCCCCTCCCCTTTCCCCCCCTTTCCCCCTTCCTCACCACACCCCCTTCCCTCTCCCTTCCTCTCCCCTCTCCCCACCCCCTTCCCTCCTTCCCGCTCCTTCCTCTCCTCACCCCCCTTTCCCTCTTCCTGGCACACCACCCCCTTCCCCCTTAACCCCTTCCTCCTCCCCTCCCCCTCCACCCCCACCCGCTCTTCCCCCTTTCCTCTCCCCTCTCCCCTCCACCCCACCCGCCTTTGCTTCCAACGAGCAGGAGGTCAAGGAACAATGGCGTGTGTAAATTTAGAACTTCCTTTCCCCGCCGCCTTCGAACCCGCCTTCTCCCTCGCCCTTCTTTCTCCTCTTTTTTCCTCTCTTCCTCTCTTCGTCACCTTCGTTCTCACGTTCTTTCTTTTATATTCTTTTTCTCCCTATCGCTATCTCTCGCTCCATCATCTTCACTCTCTTTCTCCATTTTCGTATCTCCCTCATTTCATCGTCCTCGTCCTCTCCTCTCTTTCTCCTTCTCCTTCTCCCTCATTCCATTACCTTCAACTTCACACTCTTTCTTCTTCTTCCTATCTCCCTCTCTCCATCATCCTTATCCTCTCTTTCTCCATCATTACCATCTCTTTCATCCTCTCTTTCTCCTTCTCCCTCTCTCTCTCTTTATCTTCATCACCCTCATCCTCACACTCACTTTTTCCTTCTCTTTCTCTCTCTATCTTCATCACCCTCATCCTCACACTCACTTTCTTTCTCCTTCTCTCTCTCTCTCTCTCTCTTTATCTTCATCACCCCCATCCTCATACTCACTTTCTCCTTCTCCCTCTCTCTCTCTTTA
Organism: Penaeus vannamei; assembly: GCF_042767895.1. Taxonomy (NCBI): domain Eukaryota; kingdom Metazoa; phylum Arthropoda; class Malacostraca; order Decapoda; family Penaeidae; genus Penaeus; species Penaeus vannamei. The sequence goes on from NC_091571.1 coordinate 38,139,029, forward strand.
TTACCATCCTCACACTCACTTTCTCCTTCTCCCTCTCTCTCTCTTTATCACCATCCTCACACTCACTTTCTCCTTCTCCCTCTTCCCACCCCCCTCACCTTCCCCCCCTCACCCCCACCCCTTGAGGTCAACATTACGAGTTCAGAGACCAGATAGATGTGAAAATTACACACAGTTTCTTAATTAACGCCACGGACCGGCAAAGGACAAAGGGAGGGAGGGAGGGAGTGTACCAGGGAAGGGAGGGGGAGGAGGGGGGAGGGAGCAGGGTACGAGGAAGGGGGGAAGGAGGGGTAGGAGGGAAGAGGAGGGAGGCTTGGGGAGTGGGGAGTGTGGGGGAGAGGGGGGGAGGGTGGTAGAGAGGAGTCGGCCCTGTTAAACTCGGAAATTCTCGGCTTCGTTTCGGGAGACACCGGGACGCGACCGAGCTTGCATTCCCGCGAACTTGTATTTTCGGGAAGAATTCCGGTTTATCGAGGGAGGAAGACCCGGCCGAGGGGGGGGGGAAGAGGAGGTTGTAATGCGTCACGGGAAGGGCGTTGGAGGCAATAGAACCCGAGAGGAGAACTGTAAATCTAATTACAATGACACGAGAAACTTCGCGGCCTTCCGAACATAAACAAGATTCCATGCCGAGAAAAAGCTCAATGCGCTTCTAAATACGCCTTTCGAGAATAGCACTTTAAGCGAGGCGGAGCTATCGGGACGGAAGGAGGAGGAGAAGGAGGAGGAAGAGGAGGAGGAGGAGGAAGAGGAGGAGGAGGAGGAGGAGAAGAAGGAGGAGGAGAAGGAGGAGGAGAAGGAGGAGGGGAGAGAGAAGGAGAGAGAAAGGAAAAAGTGAGAAGGAGAGGAGAGAAAGAGAGAGAGAGAGAGAGAGAGAAAGAGAGAGAGAGAGAGAGAGAGAGAGAGAGAGAGACAGACAGACAGAGAGAGAGACAGACAGACAGAGAGAGAGAGACAGACAGACAGAGAGATAAAGGGAGACAGACAGAGAGAAAGAGAAAGAGAGAGAGAGGGAGAAACAGAAAAGGAGACAGAAAGAGAGATAATGTATCCCAATGTATCTTGCAAATACTGTACATCAAAGACCAAATGACACGGAACGCACAAGCAACTGCATTACAACGTACATTTCAAGTATCAAGAGAATGAAAATCCTCAGAAACTTCCAGCTAAATCATTCTTTCTTTCTTTCTTTCTTTCTTTCTTTCTTTCACTGATCAACTTATCACGTTGTTCTCACTCTTAAATTATTAATTATACTTGCATTACATATTCTACATTGTATATTGCACGTCGCACCATCATGCATTTTATTATGATTTTCTTTAGATAAATAAATGTTATCATGTTCGTTAGATAAATAAATATTATCATGTTCGTTAGATAAATAAATGTTATCATGTTCGTTAGATAAATAAATATTATCATGTTCGTTAGATAAATAAATGTTATCATGTTCGTTAGATAAATAAATATTATCATGTTCGTCAGATAAATAAATATTATCATGTTCGTCAGATAAATAAATATTATCATGTTCGTTAGATAAATAAATGTTATCATGTTCGTTAGATAAACAAATGTTATCATGTTCGTTAGATAAATAAATGTTATGTTCGTTAGACAAATAAATGTTATCATGTTCGTTAGATAAATAAATGTTATCATGTTCGTTAGATAAATAAATGTTATCATGTTCGTTAGATAAATAAATGTTATCATGTTCGTTAGATAAATAAATGTTATCATGTTCGTTAGATAAATAAATGTTATCATGTTCGTTAGATAAATAAATGTTATCATGTTCGTTAGATAAATAAATGTTATCATGTTCGTTATTGATAAATAAATGTTATCATGTTCGTTAGATAAATAAATGTTATCATGTTCGTTAGATAAATAAATGTTATCATGTTCGTTAGATAAATAAATGTTATCATGTTCGTTAGATAAATAAATGTTATCATGTTCGTTAGACAAATAAATGTTATCATGTTCGTTAGATAAATAAATGTTATCATGTTCGTTAGATAAATAAATGTTATCATGTTCGTTAGATAAATAAATGTTATCATGTTCGTTAGATAAATAAATGTTATCATGTTCGTTAGATAAATAAATGTTATCATGTTCGTTAGATAAATAAATGTTATCATGTTCGTTAGATAAATAAATGTTATCATGTTCGTTAGATAAATAAATATTATCATGTTCGTTAGACAGACGTTTAATAATAACAAAACGAAACAAAAAAAGACACGCACGGGGGGGAAAAAGAAGAAAGGTCAACAGAAAACGGAAAGGTCAAGGCAACGAGGTCACTTCCAGGTCGCGCGCCATCGGGATCCGAAGCGCCGACTCCCGACTCCCGACGCCGACTCCCGACTCCCGACTCCCGACTCCCGACTCCCGACTCCCGACTCCCGACGCCGACTCCCGACTCCCGACGAGCCCTTCGCATACGGGTGCTTCGTCGGCGCCCGTGAAGAGATGGGAGGACGGGCGTTCGGGCAGTGCTATCTCCTCCTCCTCCTCCTCTCGCTGGGGTCTCCTGGGGTCCTCCTCCTCCTCTCGCTGGGGTCTCCTGGGGTCCTCCTCCTCCTCTCGCTGGGGTCTCCTGGGGTCCTCCTCCTCCTCTCGCTGGGGTCTCCTGGGGTCCTCCTCCTCTCGCTGGGGTCTCCTGGGGTCCTCCTCCTCCTCTCGCT
>NC_091571.1:38149236-38156736 GCF_042767895.1 Penaeus vannamei
CGTTGAATGTTCTTAAGGGCTGTAACTTGAATAAATATTTGGCAAAAACACAAGAAAAATCCTTCTTTTTGTTTCCTCAAAACGACAGGTGAGATAAAAAAAAATAAAAAAAATAATAAAATAATAATAATAAAAAAAATAAATAAAAAAAATAAAAAATACAATAAAAAATAAAAATCTGATATAAAAAAAGAAGAGAAAAGAGCTGTTCATTTCAAATCTTCCTTCCTCGTTATGCCAAACGATGACATAAAATGCCAACATATACGTGGGTGCCAATGTCAGCTGACAATACATATCGCCTTGAAAACTGCAGTAACTCTTAGTGCCGAAGACAAACAGCCGAAGTAACTCAGCCTCTAAAAATTCCCAAGAAATAATCTAGAGGATCGACATACACAGTTTATTAAGCCATTCATCATCAAACAGTGAAAAAAGAAAAAAAAAAAAATCCCCTCAAAAAAAAAAAAAAAAAATCCCCCCAAAAAATCCCCTCAAAAAAAAAAAAAAAAAAAAAAAATCATTGAACCTCGTGAACATCCCGCCGAGACCCCAAGGCATAAAGTCAAGAGAAATGAAAAAAACAGGGCCAAGTGAGGAGTCTGTAAGTGAGGGGAAGTCATCAATAAGGGACGACGCGTCGCACGTGCTGGAAGGAGCTCTAAGGTGCGCCAAGATCCCGAGGGGAAAATGCCCGCGAGGGGAAGAGAGGAGCAGGTGAAAAGGTGAGCATGTCAGGAATACAATTTGTTTCGACTTTTTTGCGGAAGGGGCGAGGCGAAGCGAGAGAGGGGAAGCGAGGAGAGACGAGCGAGGGGAAGCGAGCGAGGAGAAACGAGGAGAGGTGAGCGAGGGGAAGCGAGGAGAAACGAGCGAGGGGAAGCGAGGAGAAACGAGGAGAGGCTGGCGAGGGGAAGCGAGCGAGGAGAGACGAGCGAGGGGAAGCGCAAAAGTGGCACGGGGAGATAAGTCCGCCGCGTGGAAAGGAGGGAAGGGGAGAGGACGCTAAAGAGGAAGGGAAGAATAAAAGGCTAAATTGGCGTGCGGGAGAACAGGAGAGGGACCCGCCCCGCGCCGTGCAATAAGCGAGGGCAGCGAGAGAGAGGCTCCCCGCGTTACCAAATAAAAGTCGAATAGCTTTCCTCGAGGGACACGTGGGCGGCGCGAATGGACGAAGAAGGGCGTAGGGGCGCCGTTGCAAAGGAAGTCGAGCGGGAGCCAGGAAGGACTCGCCAGAAAGACCCAGAAAGTTTCAGAGGAGGAACCAGCCCCTTCTTGGCACCTCGGCCTAGTGTCTCGGCCGAGTGTTAACCCTTTCGACACCTAGATCGCTTAACAAACCTTGTTTAAGCGGACGGAAGAGCGTCATAACACCGCTGAACAAGGGAAATAGATACAAAAAATAGATGGTATTCTATTTCTGACACGCATAAGACACGGTAGGATGATGTAGCAAAGATATCCCTATCGATAAAAAAACAAAAAACAAAAAAAACACAACATTCTTTCCTAATTTATTTTTATTTATTTATTTAATTTATATATTTATAATTTCCTAAATGACTGGTCCATAGGCAAAGAAATAGACTAGACCTACCTAAGGGTTCTAAGGGTTCAGATCCTAAAGGTTTGAGGGGGGGGGGGGCTTGGGTATAATGGTTGGTTCATTAATGTCACGTGGGAGTCTGTGCCAATCTGGGCGACCATTAGCGCGCGCTCACGAGTCAAGAACCACAGGCTGGCACTCTCCATAATATCTCGGAGGCGAGTGCTTGATGGCTCGCTTCTATCTTTTTATTTTGCATTATTACGTCTGACACGATTTAGGAAATATAAACGAGTAGTTTGATTATTAATGAATTCAAAGTAGTTTAATTAGTATTAGGAAATATAAACAAGTAGCATACACACATGAACGCACACACGCGCACACACACACATACAAACACACACACACACACACACACACACACACAAACACACGCACACAAACACACACACACACACACACACACACACACACACACACACACACACACATACACACACACACACACACACGCGTACACACACACGCGCCATGCAGACATATGCACAATCTCTAAAGAATCCTCAGACACACTCCAAATAACCAACTCCAACGAGAGACTAAAACAAATAACAATTAAAAGTTTGCACTCGAAGCACCTTCTCCCTCCTCCCCCCCTCCCCCTTCCCCCCTCTTCCATCTCCCTCCCTCACCCCCCTTACTCTCTTTCCTCTTTCTTCATTTTCTCTGTCTTTTATTCTATCTCGTTTTTTTTCCATTCCCCGTCTCATCCTGCCTTTCTTCCCCCATGTCTTTTGTCTTTTCTCTCTTCTTCCCCTTCTCCCCGTCCTTTCTCTGTCCCTCCTCTCTTCGACAATCTTTTCCGCCTCTCCCATCTCCCGTTTCTTTTCCACTATACTTCCCCTTTACTCCTATCTTTCCCCCTTTCTCCTCTTCCATCCTCCGTCTCTCTCTCCACATCCTTCCCCTCCCCCCTTCCTATCAGTTTTCTCTCCTCCTCTTTCCCTACTTCCACCATCCCCCTGTCTCTCTTCTCCCTCACTATGGCTCCTCCCTTTCCATTCCCCCGCCTCTCTCTTTCCCCATCCTTACCCCCCTCCTATCCCTCCTCATCTCGCATCCCCCCTTCTCCCTCCTTCTCCCCTTCCATCGTTCCTCCCTCTTCTATCCCTCCTCCCTCTCCCATCGCCCGCCTTTCTCCCCCCTATCCTCCTCCCACTCCCATCCCCCTATCCTATCCCTTCCCCTCTCCCCCTCCTTCCCCTCCTCCTCTATCTCTCCTCCATCTCCCATCCCCCTTTCTCCCCCCACCCCTCCTTCCCCCTCCTATCCCCCTCCTCCTCTCCCCCCCTCCTCCCTCTCTCCCCCTTCCCTCTCCCTCCTCATCCCCCGCCTCTCTCCCCCCAATCTTCCCCCTCCACCTATCCCCATTCTCCGTAAAATATCGCCGTAGTTGTCTCAGTCGCGGCCGAGTAATTAGGACAAGCCGTAGACAATGGGCGGCGGCCATGAACAACCCCACGTGATCATCGGACGCGCCGTAACGAGGTAGTTTGTGTCCCTTGCAGCCGCGTCTCGGATGTTGCACAAAATACTGGTCAATTCCCTCTTGCATTTAAGCTCCCCCTCCCCCCCTTTCCCCCTTTACCCAAGCCTTCCCATCTGTTTCCCTTTCTTTCTTCCCCATTCCCTGCTCTTGTCTTTTTTTTTTCCGTGTTTTTTATTCCTCTATACTCCTCTCTCTTCTCCATTTCCCAATTCATTTCTTTTTCACTCTCAAATCTTCCTCTTTTCCCACCTCTCTTTCAACTCCTCTTCTTTTTCCCCCTCCTTTTCCTATTTCTTTTCCTCCCTCCTCTTTCCCTTTCCCTCTCTCTTCCTCTTCTCCTTTCCTCCTCCCTTTCCTACTTCTTTTCCTCCCCACTCCTCTTTTTCCCTCTCCCCCTCTCCTCCTCTCCCCCCCCTTCCCTTTCCTACTTCTTTCCCCCCTCCTCTTTTCCCTCTCCCCTCTCTTCTCCTCTTCTCCCCCCTTCCCTTTCCTCCCTCTCCCCCCCCCTTCGCCATCACTATTTACGCGTCCTGCACTGTGTAAGTAATCCCCGAATGGTAGTTATCGTTAAAGTATAAACGAAATGTATGATAACCAGGTAATGGTGTTGAATTAAGTTTCCTCTCGTTGGGATTTCTTTTACCCGAGAGTTAAGAAATAAATTATCGAGAGGGAAGGAGAGGGAGGGGGAGAGGGAGGGAGGGAGAGGGAGAGGGAGAGGGAGAGGGGGAGGGAGAGGAAGGGAGGGGGAGGGAGAGGAAGAGGAAGAGGGAGAGGGAGAGGGAGAGGGAGGGAGAGGGAGAGGGAGGGAGGGAGGAGAGAGAGAGAGAGAGAGAGAGAGAGAGAGAGAGAGAGAGAGAGAGAGAGAGAGAGAGAGAGAGAGAGAGAGAGAGAGAGAGAGAGAGAGAGAGAGAGCGAGAGAGAGACAGAAAATCAACAAAAACATTTTGATTATCAACTAGAAACCACGCCACGAGGAATAAACAAAGGGAGAATGAAAGGAGAAGAAATGAAAGACTTTAACAGAGGGATAAAAATGCGAATAAACAGGTGCAACCGGCAACCGAACAGCGAGAAGTCGTCTATCAAAGGAATCGGATCCCACAAACCGAACAGCGCAGTTCACTTCCTCGGTGTCTATTTAATCTCGAACACACCAAGAGAGAGAGAGAGAGAGAGAGAGAGAGAGAGAGAGATAGATAGATAGATAGATAGAGAGAGAGAGAGAGAGAGAGAGAGAGAGAGAGAGAGAAAGAGAGAGAGAGAGAGAGAGAGAGAGAGAAAAATAAGAGAAAAGAGTGCGTGATAAAAATGTCTCTTTTCACTTGAACATCACCGCGATCAAATTTACTAGAAGCGGAACTCGGGCGGGAGTGGAATGCGCTCGGCGATCTCCCAGAAACAAAAGAGGGTCGTTAGGCATCCCCGAGCGTGTTCGAACCTCCGCCATGTTGCCGCGTCTATATTGCTCTCTCGTTTTCGTCTTGATTGACAGTCTCGGCTTCGGGGGAGATAATGACACATGCCACGAGGGGAGAGGGAGGGGCGAGGGGGCGAGAGGGAGGGGGGAGAAGGAAGAGGGGGGACGGGGAGAAAGAAGAGGAAGAGGGGAGAAGGAAGAGGGAGGGAGGGCGAGACGGAGGGAGAAGGAAGAGGGGGACGGGGAGAAGAAGGGGAAGAGGAGGAAACTGGGAGGAGGAGGAGGAGGAGGAGGAGGAGGGGGAAACTGGGAGGAGGAGGAGGAGGAGAGGAGGGAGAAGAGGAAGAGGGAAACTTGGAAGAGGAGGAGGAGGAGGGAGGAGGGGAAACTGGGAGGAGGAGGAGGACGAGGAGAAAGAAGAGGAGGAGGAAACTGGGAGGGAGGGAGGGAGGAGGGGGAGAAGAGGGATCTGGGAGGGGGACGGAGGAGAAAGAAGGGGAAGAGGGGAAACTGGGAGGAGGAGGAGGAGGAGGAGGAGGAGGAGGGGAAACTGGGAGGAGGAGGAGGAGGAGGAGAAAGAAGAGGAAGAGGGAAACTTGGAAGAGGGGAGGAGGAGGAGGAGGAGCAGGAAGAGGGGAATCTGGGAGGAGGAGGACGAGGAGAAAGAAGAGAGGAGGGGAAACTGGGAGGAGGAGGAAGAGGAGAGAGAGGAGGGGAGAGGGGAAACTGGGAGGGAGGAGGAGAGAGAAGAGGAAGAGGGGAAACTGGAAGAGGAGGAGGAGGAGAAGAGGAAGAGGGGAAACTGGGAGGAGGAGGAGGAGGAGAGAGAAGGCGGAAGAGGGGAAACTGGGAGGAGGAGGAGAGAGAAGAGGAAGAGGGGGAAACTGGGAGGAGGAGGAGGAGGAGAGAGAAGGGGAAGAGGGGAAACTGGGAGGAGGAGGAGAGAGAAGAGGAAGAGGGGAAACTGGGAGGAGGAGGGGAAGAAGGAGTGGGGAGAGCCTTAGAAAAATAGTGATGAAAGAAAGAAAGAAAAAAAAAATAACAGATGAAAATTTCCATTCGGAAGAAAAAAAGAGGAAAGAAGCCAGGAAAAAAAAGAAGTAACATACATCCATCAAACAAAGAGGAAAAAACAAAAGAAGAAAAAATCAGCTCCTGAACATAACGAACAGCAAAAAAATAATAATAATAATAATAAAAAAAATAATCCAACACAAAAAAGAAGAAGAAGAAGAAGGAGAAGGAGAAGAAGAAGAAGAAGAAGAAGAAGGAGAAGAAGAAGAAGAAGAAGAAGAAGAAGAAGAAGACGAAGAAGAAGAAAACGAAGAAGAAGAAGAGAAAAGAAAAAAGAAAAAGAAAAAGAAAAAGAAGAAAGAAAGAGAAGGAGGAGGAGAACAAGAAGAAAAAGAAGAAGAAGAAGAAAGAAAAAGAAAAAGAAAAGAAAAAGAACAAGAAGAAAAGAAAACAAGAAAAAAAAAAAAAAACTTACAGCCCCATCTCCAATCCAAGTCAGACAAAGAAATAAAGACACAAGAAAATCTCTCCCCCAAAATCGCCGTAAATCCGCAAAGAAATCACCACGCATCTGGAGCCGCCGGTGACACGCGTCGGCAGCGGGCCAAGTGCTCGTTCCTCCGACGCGAAACAACGAGGATAAAAACAAGGACAAAGACAAGGACAAAGACAACGAGAACAAGGACAAGAAGAACAAAGACAACAAAAACAAGGACAAAGACAACAAAAACAAGGACAAGAAGAACAAAGACAACAAAAACAAGAACAAAAACAAGGACAAGGACAACAAAAATAAGAACAAAGACAACAAGGACAAAGACAACAGAAACAAGGACAAGGACAACAAAGACAACAAAAACAAGGACAAAGACAACAAAAACAAGGACAAAGACAACAAGAACAAGAAAAACAAAGGCAAAAAAATATGAAGAACAAAGACAAGAAGAACAAAGACAACAAAAACAAGAAGAAAAAGACAAGAACAAAGACAACAAAATAAGAACAAAAACTAGAAGAACAGACAACAAAAACAAGAAAAACAAAGACAACAAAAACAAGAAGAACAAAGACAACAAAAACAAGGACAAAGACAACAAAAACAAGAACAAAGACAACAAAAACAAGAACAAAAACAACAAGACAAAGACAACAAAAGCAAGAACAAAAACAAGGACAAAGACAACAAAACAAGAACAAAAACAAGGACAAAGACAAAAACAAGAAGATAAAAACAAGAACAAGGACAAAGACAACAAAAATAAGAAGAACAAAAACTTGAAGAACAGACAACAAAAACAAGAAAAATAAAGACAACAAAAACAAGAAGGACAAAGACAAGAACAAAGACAAGAAGAGCAAAGACAACAAAACAAGAAAAAAAACAAGAACAAGGACAAAGACAACAAAAATAAGAACAAAAACTAGAAGAACAGACAACAAAAACAAGAAAAACAAAGACAACAAAAACAAGAAAATCAAAGACAACAAAAACAAGGACAAAGACAACAAAAACAAGAACAAAGACAACAAAAACAAGAACAAAAACAACAAGGACAAAGACAAAAAAAGCAAGAACAAAAACAAGGACAAAGACAACAAAAACAAGAACAAAAACAAGGACAAAGACAAAAACAAGAAGAAAAAAACAAGAACAAGGACAAAGACAACAAAAATAAGAAGAACAAAAACTTGAAAGAACAGACAACAAAAACAAGAAAAATAAAGACAACAAAAACAAGAAGGACAAAGACAAGAACAAAGACAAGAAGAGCAAAGACAACAAAACAAGAAAAAAAAACAAGAACAAGGACAAAGACAACAAAAATAAGAACAAAAACTAGAAGAACAGACAACAAAACAAGAAAAACAAAGACAACAAAAACAAGAAAATCAAAGACAACAAAAACAAGAACAAAGACAACAAAAACAAGGACAAAGACAACAAAAACAAGAACAAAGACAACAAAA
>NC_091571.1:38174236-38181736 GCF_042767895.1 Penaeus vannamei
TTCTTCTCGCACCCTTTTCACCCTCAATGCACAGCACAGTTTGAAAGCAACAAAGGCACAAGCAAACACTCCGAATACTTGCCCTCCCTCCCTCTTCTCCTTCCCTCCCTCCCTCCCTCCATCACTCCACCTCTAACACTATCTCTCCAGACTACCCTCCCTCCTCTCCTCTCCTCTCCCTCCCTCCCTTCGTCACTCTACCTCTAACAGTATCCCCTCAGACTGCCCTCCTCTCCCTCCCTCCCTCCCTCCCTCCCTCCGTCATTCCATCTCTAACAATATCCCCTCAGACTGCCCTCCCTCCTCTCCCTCCCTCCCTCTCTTCCTTCCTACTTCCTCTCCCCACCTCCCTCCACCCCTAACAATCCCCTTCAGATCCCCCTTCTCCCTCTCCACCACCCCTAACACCACCCCTCCCCCATTCAGAACCCCCTTACACCCTCCCCCCCTCAAAAAAAAACAAAAAAAAAACACGCACACATACACACACATGAAAAAAAAACACACACACACATGAAAAAAAAAACACACACACACATGAAAAACACAACAGCCATTAAAAAAGTCCGCCCCTTGGCACGCGGGCGAAATAATGGCTCTCTAAATAGTAGTTTTCGTTCACGTCATCTCCCCCCCCCCCGCCGGCTAGATTCATCCCCTCTGCCGCTAGTCTTTTATTTCCGAAGCTTTTCGATGTCGTACGCCGCATGTCTATCATCTGAGGGGACTGCACTCATGTCTATCATCTGAGGGGACTGCACTCATGTCTATCATCTGAGGGGACTGCACTCATGTCTATCATCTGAGGGGACTGCACTCATGTCTATCATCTGAGGGGACTGCACTCATGTCTATCATCTGAGGGGACTGCACTCATGTCGCAGGCCGAGTGCGCATGTCAATGAGTGTAAATCATTCTTTGATACAATGATCCCTCTTTTTTAAGCATTTTAATAATTTCCGAATGTCTTTGTGTGTTCTGATAATTTCCATTTTTCTTGACGCATTCGGATAATTTCCATTTTTCTTGACGCATTCGGATAATTTCCATTTTTCTTGACGCATTCGGACAATTTCCATTTTTCTTGACGCATTCGGATAATTTCCATTTTTCTTGACGCATTCGGACAATTTCCATTTTTCTTGACGCATTCGGATAATTTCCATTTTTCTTGACGCATTCGGATAATTTCCATTTTTCTTGACGCATTCGGACAATTTCCATTTTTCTTGACGCATTCGGATAATTTCCATTTTTCTTGACGCATTCGGATAATTTCCATTTTTCTTGACGCATTCGGACAATTTCCATTTTTCTTGACGCATTCGGATAATTTCCATTTTTCTTGACGCATTCGGATAATTTCCATCTCCCTTTACGGATTCGGATAATTTCCATCTCCCTCTACGGATTCGGATAATTTCCATCTCCCTCTACGGATTCGGACAATTTCCATCTCCCTCTACGGATTCGGATAATTTCCATCTCCATCTACGGATTCGGACAATTTCCATCTCCCTCTACGGATTCGGATAATTTCCATCTCCCTCTACGGATTCGGATAATTTCCACCTCCCTCTACGGATTCGGATAATTTCCATCTCCCTCTACGGATTCGGATAATTTCCATCATCCCTTTACGGATAATTTCCATCTCCCTCTACGGATTCGGACAATTTCCATCTCCCTCTACAGATTCGGACAATTTCCATCTCCCTCTACGGATTCGGACAATTTCCATCTCCCTCTACAGATTCGGATAATTTCCATCTCCCTCTACGGATTCGGACAATTTCCATCTCCCTCTACGGATTCGGATAATTTCCATCTCCCTCTACGGATTCGGATAATTTCCATCATCCCTTTACGGATAATTTCCATCTCCCTCTACGGATTCGGACAATTTCCATCTCCCTTTACAGATTCGGACAATTTCCATCTCCCTCTACGGATTCGGACAATTTCCATCTCCCTCTACGGATTCGGATAATTTCCATCTCCCTCTACGGATTCGGATAATTTCCATCTCCCTCTACGGATTCGGATAATTTCCATCTCCCTCTACGGATTCGGACAATTTCCATCATCCCTTTACGGATTCGGACAATTTCCATCTCCCTCTACGGATTCGGATAATTTCCATCTCCCTCTACGGATTCGGATAATTTCCATCTCCCTCTACGGATTCGGATAATTTCCATCTCCCTCTACAGATTCGGACAATTTCCATCTCCCTCTACGGATTCGGACAATTTCCATCTCCCTCTACAGATTCGGATAATTTCCATCTCCCTCTACGGATTCGGACAATTTCCATCTCCCTCTACGGATTCGGATAATTTCCATCTCCCTCTACGGATTCGGATAATTTCCATCTCCCTCTACGGATTCGGATAATTTCCATCTCCCTCTACGGATTCGGATAATTTCCATCTCCCTCTACGGATTCGGACAATTTCCATCATCCCTTTACGGATTCGGATAATTTCCATCTCCCTCTACGGATTCGGATAATTTCCATCTCCCTCTACGGATTCGGACAATTTCCATCATCCCTTTACGGATTCGGACAATTTCCATCATCCCTTTACGGATTCGGATAATTTCCATCTCCCTCTACGGATTCGGATAATTTCCATCTCCCTCTACGGATTCGGATAATTTCCATCTCCCTCTACGGATTCGGACAATTTCCATCTCCCTCTACGGATTCGGATAATTTCCATCTCCCTCTACGGATTCGGATAATTTCCATCTCCCTCTACGGATTCGGATAATTTCCATCTCCCTCTACGGATAATTTCCATCTCCCTTTACGGATTCGGATAATTTCCATCTCCCTTTACGGATTCGGATAATTTCCATCTCCCTTTACGGATTCGGATAATTTCCATCTCCCTCTACGGATTCGGATAATTTCCATCTCCCTCTACGGATTCGGATAATTTCCATCTCCCTCTATGGATTCGGACAATTTCCACCTCCCTCTACGGATTCGGATAATTTCCATCTCCCTTTACGGATTCGGATAATTTCCATCTCCCTCTACGGATTCGGACAATTTCCATCTCCCTCTACGGATTCGGATAATTTCCATCTCCCTCTACGGATTCGGATAATTTCCACCTCCCTTTACGGATAATTTCCATCTCCCTCTACGGATTCGGATAATTTCCATCTCCCTTTACGGATTCGGACAATTTCCATCTCCCTCTACGGATTCGGATAATTTCCATCTCCCTCTACGGATTCGGATAATTTCCATCTCCCTCTACGGATTCGGACAATTTCCATCTCCCTCTACGGATTCGGATAATTTCCATCTCCCTCTACGGATTCGGACAATTTCCATCTCCCTCTACGGATTCGGATAATTTCCATCTCCCTCTACGGATTCGGATAATTTCCATCTCCCTCTACGGATTCGGATAATTTCCATCTCCCTCTACGGATTCGGACAATTTCCACCTCCCTCTACGGATTCGGATAATTTCCATCTCCCTCTACGGATTCGGATAATTTCCATCTCCCTCTACGGATTCGGAACATTTCCACCTCCCTCTACGGATTCGGACAATTTCCACCTCCCTCTACGGATTCGGATAATTTCCATCTCCCTCTACGGATTCGGATAATTTCCATCTCCCTCTACGGATTCGGACAATTTCCATCTCCCTCTACGGATTCGGATAATTTCCATCTCCCTCTACGGATTCGGACAATTTCCACCTCCCTCTACGGATTCGGATAATTTCCATCTCCCTCTACGGATTCGGATAATTTCCATCTCCCTCTACGGATTCGGACAATTTCCACCTCCCTTTACGGATTCGGACAATTTCCACCTCCCTCTACGGATTCGGATAATTTCCATCTCCCTCTACGGATTCGGATAATTTCCATCTCCCTCTACGGATTCGGACAATTTCCATCTCCCTCTACGGATTCGGATAATTTCCATCTCCCTCTACGGATTCGGACAATTTCCATCTCCCTCTACGGATTCGGATAATTTCCATCTCCCTCTACGGATTCGGATAATTTCCATCTCCCTCTACGGATTCGGATAATTTCCATCTCCCTCTACGGATTCGGACAATTTCCACCTCCCTCTACGGATTCGGATAATTTCCATCTCCCTCTACGGATTCGGATAATTTCCATCTCCCTCTACGGATTCGGACAATTTCCACCTCCCTCTACGGATTCGGACAATTTCCACCTCCCTCTACGGATTCGGATAATTTCCATCTCCCTCTACGGATTCGGATAATTTCCATCTCCCTCTATGGATTCGGACAATTTCCACCTCCCTCTACGGATTCGGATAATTTCCATCTCCCTCTACGGATTCGGATAATTTCCATCTCCCTCTTCGGATTCGAACAATTTCCATCTCCCTCTTCGGATTCGGACAATTTCCATCTCCCTCTTCGGATTCGGACAATTTCCATCTCCCTCTTCGGATTCGGACAATTTCCATCTCCCTCTACGTATTCGGATAATTTCCATCTCCCTCTACGTATTCGGATAATTTCCATCTCCCTCTTCGGATTCGGATAATTTCCATCTCCCTCTACGGATTCGGATAATTTCCATCTCCCTCTACGGATTCGGATAATTTCCATCTCCCTCTACGGATTCGGACAATTTCCATCTCCCTCTACGGATTCGGATAATTTCCATCTCCCTCTACGGATTCGGATAATTTCCATCTCCCTTTACGGATTCGGATAATTTCCATCTCCCTCTACGGATTCGGATAATTTCCATCTCCCTCTACGGATTCGGATAATTTCCATCATCCCTTTACGCATCCGGATAATTTTCGGATAATTTTCGGATAATTTTCACTGCAGTTGGGTTATTTTGCTCTGACTATCACGGATGTGGCGGATGCTGTGTGTCTACAATTCTCGGAAGTCGTAAATTGTGTTAAACGCACGTATGGGAGTACTAAATTATGGCAAATCGAATTATATTCATTTTAACTGGAAAACAGGGGTAGATGCTCTCTCTCTCTCTCTCTTTCCTCTCCCTCTCTCTCTCTTTCTCTCCCTCTCTCTATCTCTCTTTCTCTCCCTCTCTCTCTCTTTCTGTCTTTCCTCTCCCTCTCTCTCTCTCTCCTTCCTCTCCCTCTCTCTCTCCTTCCTCTCCTTCTCTTTCTCTTTCTTTCCTCTCCCTCTCTTTCCAACCCCCCTCTCTCTCTCTATCCTCCCCCTCTCTTTATCTCTCCTTATCTATCTATCTATATTTCTATCTATATGGAGAGATACATAGAGAGAAAGCAAGAGGGAGAGACGCACACGCACAATGATGTTCTGAAGTGTGACATGACTGAATACATTCCGAGTCGGTTTATTCCACCTCCATTATATAAATGAAATTGACGCAGCGTGGATCCCATCTCGAGCGAACAAACAACCGAGGAAGAGAGAGAGAGAAAAAAAAATTGCGATTAAATTTATCGTCCCATCAATTTCATCGCAAAAATTCCCCGAGAGAAATGAACAATAAAGCTTCGAAGGGCATGGCTCGCGGCAGGATGGGGCGAGGGCGGTCCCGTCGCGGCTCCTTCGGAATTCGACACCGGCTTCCCCCGCAGGCGCTGAGGGGGGGAGGGGGGGCTCGTGCGGTGGTCGCCTGCGGTCGGCGGTCGTGGCAGGTCGCCTGGCCGAGGGGCGCCGCGTGGACATGGCGCTCGAACAGTATCCGACCGATTCCATAAAAATCTCAAGAGGTTTAAGCAGGATTCCGTCCCCCTGGGCCCCCGCCGGGCTTCAGGAGCCGCTGGAACAAACGAAAGAGACTGAGGGAAGGTTAGGCTCGAGCTTACCTGAAGGCGTCTGCTGCGTGTCGTCGCTGGAGAAGGTGAGGGAGCAGGAGCGGCACATGTCCCGCGACGCCCTCGCGTGGCCCGGCGCCCGCCACGACCCCAGGCCCAGGTTCAGCCCCCGCATCCTCTCCTCCAGCCCCCGCAGCCGCCCGCGCCCCCAGCCGCGAGCCTTCAGCTTCTGCAGTTTCTCCTCCAGCGCCGGCGGGATCTGGCGGCGCAGGCGGCGGAACCCCAGCCACCGCGCCTCCACCCACGCCCACTCCTGGCTGCCCTCCTCGCGCCCCCACCACCTGTCGTCGGGTGAGAGCGACGGGGACACCGACAGCGGGGACCCCTGGCCGCCGCCGCCGCCGCCCTTCGGCCACGACGAGGAGCACACCGAGCTGCTGTCGTTGCCGGAGTCGTCGTCGTCGCCCTCGCTCATGGCGACCTCCGACGCGTCCGCCACGGACTCGCGCTCGTGCTCCGCCTCCACGCAGTTGGCGGAGTGGCGGCGGCGGCAGGGCGCGGCGTCCTGCGAGCGCCCGAGGACTCGCGAGTGCGGCCGCTGGAAGGCGCCGCTGAGGACGCGGGAGATGAGCACCTCGGGCCCCGTCAGCGTCATCTGCTCCTTGAACAGGTTGGCGTTGCCGTCGTAGGAGCCCCTGTAGGTGGCGTCGAGGGCGGCGCCGTTGGCCAGCGAGAGGTGGTGGCGCTCGCGGAGGACGGTGGCGCCGGACACGCCCTTCTGGCCCAGCAGAGCCACGCCCAGCCCCTCCCCCGGGTCGCCCGCGGCCTTCCCCAGGGCGAGGTTGGCGCGCGGCAGAGGCATCATCAGGGAAATGTTCATCTTGAGTCCAGTCGCGCAGTCGGTCTCAACGCGCCATCCCTACAGGCTGCTCGCTGGACGCTCGCCGAGGCCGCGGTCTGTCGCACGCATTGTCTGAACGCACTCAGTCAAAGATTCACACATAAAACGAAGCCTAAGGATGCAGTAATGGCTGCCGATTACTTCAAGAGCCAAATCGCCTCGGAAATCCTTGCTTTCTTTCGTCCATGGTAGCTCTGTCCTTCGAAAAGGGACAAGGAGAAAGGGAAGAGATAAAAGACAACGAACAGAGCGCCCGAGGGAAGCCCCCAGGATCTGTAATCACAAACATATAATCTACAATCCCGCGTGTCTGCGTCCGAGGCGGGAGGTGTCAGCGGATGGCCGGTTTGCGTGCGGCGCCCGTGCTCTGCCGGCGCGGGCGTGCGTGTGGGTAGCGTGCGGGTCTTCTCAGCGCGCGCGTAAATATGCCGCTTGTGTAATCACCTCATGGGATGGTACAAAGAAATTAAGGTTGGAATAATACTTGGCGGAATTTGTATACACATACACACACACACACACACACACACACACACACACACACACACACACACACATATATATATATATATATATATATATATATATATATATATATATATATATATATATTGTATGTATACATATATGTCTATATATATATACACTATATATATATATATACACTATATATATATATATATACACTATATATATACACTATATATATATACACTATATATATACACTATATATATATATACACTATATATATATATACACTATATATATATATATATATATATATATATATATATATATATATATATATAT
>NC_091571.1:38186736-38189102 GCF_042767895.1 Penaeus vannamei
CCCCTCCCTCCCATCTCCGTGAACATGACAAGGTCGTGATTCGATTTCAAACTCCTGCTCTTTTCTCGCCTTTCTCTGTCTATTTTTCTTCTTCTAGTTTTATTTCCTCTTTTCCTGTAAATATATTTCCCTTGTACTTTTTCTTTCTATTGTGTTCTCTTGTCATTTTGTTTCTCCTTCTTTTCTACGTCTTTTTACGTATCAATTCTCTTTTTTTCTCTCGCTCGATTTCCTTCTCATTTTTCCCTTTCTCTCATATATCCCAATTCCTTGTCCCTATTTTCCTATTTTCTTCTGATTTACCCCCTTTTTTTCCCCCTATATCCATTTTCCTTGTCCCCCTTTTTCGTACGTGTTGTATATCTATTTATTTATTTTCTCTCTTCTTTTTTTATCTCTTCTGATTTGCCCCCTTTTCCCCTATATCCATTTTACTTGTCCCCCTTTTTCGTACGTGTTGTATATCTATTTATTTATTTTCTCTCTCTCTATTTATATCTTCTGATTTGCCCCCTTTTCCCCCTATATCCATTTTCCTTGTCCCCCTTTTTCGTACGTGTTGTATATCTATTTATATATTTTCTCTCTCTCTCTCTCTTTTATCTCTCTCTCGCTCCTCGTTCCTCCTGTCCATGGCTACGAGAGGCTGAGTCCCAGGAATGCACTGTCAGGGTCCAGCTTTTCCGTTCGTAAATTCAATAACTTTCCATTTCACGGGATTTACATGTCACAGCTCATGTCGTCGGGTCGTTTACATGTCACAGGTCACGTCGTCGGGTCGTTTACATGTCACAGGTCACGTCGTCGGGTCGTTTACATGTCACAGGTCACGTCGTCGGGTCGTTTACGTGTCACAGGTCACGTCGTCGGGTCGTTTTACATGTCACAGGTCACGTCGTCGGGTCGTTTACATGTCACAGGTCACGTCGTCGGGTCGTTTACATGTCACAGGTCACGTCGTCGGGTCGTTTTCATGTCACAGGTCACGTCGTCGGGTCGTTTACATGTCACAGGTCACGTCGTCGGGTCGTTTACATGTCACAGGTCACGTCGTCTACATGTCACAGGTCACGTCGTCGGGTCGTTTACATGTCACAGGTCACGTCGTCGGGTCGTTTTCATGTCACAGGTCACGTCGTCGGGTCGTTTACATGTCACAGGTCACGTCGTCGGGTCGTTTACATGTCACAGGTCACGTCGTCGGGTCGTTTACATGTCACAGGTCACGTCGTCTACATGTCACAGGTCACGTCGTCGGGTCGTTTACATGTCACAGGTCACGTCGTCGGGTCGTTTACATGTCACAGGTCACGTCGTCGGGTCGTTTTCATGTCACAGGTCACGTCGTCGGGTCGTTTTCATGTCACAGGTCACGTCGTCGGGTCGTTTACATGTCACAGGTCACGTCGTCTACATGTCACAGGTCACGTCGTCGGGTCGTTTTCATGTCACAGGTCACGTCGTCGGGTCGTTTTCATGTCACAGGTCACGTCGTCGGGTCGTTTACATGTCACAGGCAGTCGGGGCTTTTATGTCACAGGTCCCTCGTCGGGTCTTTTCATGTCACAGGTCACGTCGCGGGGGTTTTTTCCCCGGTCACGTCGTTTACATGTCACAGGTCACGTCGTCGGGTCGTTTTCATGTCACAGGTCACGTCGTCGGGTCGTTTACATGTCACAGCTCACGTCGTCGGGTCGTTTACATGTCACAGGTCACGTCGTCGGGTCGTTTTCATGTCACAGGTCACGTCGTCGGGTCGTTTACATGTCACAGGTCACGTCGTCGGGTCGTTTTCATGTCACAGGTCACGTCGTCTCTTCCGGCACTCGTCGGGTCGTTTATGTACAGGGCCTCGTTTCTGTCCGGTCCGCGTCGGGTCGTTTCATGTCACAGGTCCCTCGGGTCGTTTCGTACAGGTCACGTCTCTCATGTCCGGTCCCCCGTCGGGCGTTTTCTGTCCGGGGGCACGTCGTCGGGTCGTTTACATGTCACAGGTACGTCGTCGGGTCGTTTACTTGTCACAGGTCACGTCGTCGGGCCGTTTACATGTCACAGGTCACGTCGCTCATGTCACGGTCACGTCGCGGGTCGTTTTTTTGTCCGGTCACGTCGTCGGGTTTTTCAGTCCGGGGGACGTCGTCGGGCGTTTCGTCAAGGCACGTCGTTCATGTCCCGGTCACGTCGTCGGGCGTTTCATGTCACAGGTACGTCGTCGGGCGTTTCTGTCACAGGTCCCCTTCCACATGCCGGGCCGTCGTGGGGCGTTTTTGCCCGGTCACTCGTTTATGCACGGTCCCCCGTCGGGGTTTTCATGTCACGGTATCGTCGGGTCGTTTACTGCCCCCGGGCCGCGCGGGCGTTTTTGC
>NC_091571.1:38194602-38202102 GCF_042767895.1 Penaeus vannamei
CCGCATGGTGGGGCTACTGCATGGTGGGGCTACTGCATTGTGGGGCTACTGCATGGTGGGGCTACTGCATGGTGGGGCTACTGCATGATGAGGCTACCGCATGGTGGGGCTACTATGGTGGGGCTACTGCGTGGTGGGGCTACTGCATGGTGGGGCTACTGCATGGTGGGGCTACTGCATGATGAGGCTACCGCATGGTGGGGCTACCGCATGGTGGGGCTACTGCATGGTGGGGCTACTGCATGGTGGGGCTACTGCATGGTGGAGCTACTGCATGGTGGGGCTACTGCATGGTGGGGCTACTGCATGGTGGGGCTACTGCATGGTGGGGCTACCGCATGGTGGGGCTACTGCATGGTGGGGCTACTGCATGGTGGGACTACTGCATGGTGGGGCTACTGCATGGTGGCGCTACTGCATGATGGGGCTACTGCATGGTGGGGCTACTGCATGATGGGGCTACTGCATGGTGGCGCTACTGCATGGTGGCGCTACTGCATGGTGGGGCTACTGCATGGTGGGGCTACTTCATGGTGGGGCTACTGCATGGTGGGGCTACTGCATGATGGGGCTACTGCATGGTGGGGCTACTGCATGGTGGGGCTACTGCATGGTGGGGCTACTGCATGGTGGGGCTACTGCATGGTGGCGCTACTGCATGATGGGGCTACTGCATGGTGGGGCTACTGCATGGTGGGGCTACTGCATGGTGGGGCTACTGCATGGTGGGGCTACTGCGTGGTGGGGCTACTGCATGGTGGGGCTACTGCATGGTGGGGCTACTGCATGGTGGGGCTACTGCATGGTGGGGCTACTGCATGGTGGGGCTACTGCATGGTGGGGCTACTGCATGGAGGGGCTACTGCATGATGGGGCTACTGCATGATGGGGCTACTGCATGGTGGGGCTACTGCATGGTGGCGCTACTGCATGGTGGGGCTACTGCATGGTGGGGCTACTGCATGGCGGGGCTACTGCATGATGGGGCTACTGCATGATGGGGCTACTGCATGGTGGGGCTACTGCATGGTGGGGCTACTGCATGGTGGGGCTTCTGCATGGTGGGGCTACTGCATGGTGGGGCTTCTGCATGGTGGAGCTACTGCATGGTCGGGCTACTGCATGGTGGGGCTACTGCGTGGTGGGGCTACTGCATGGTGGGGCTACTGCATGGTGGGGCTACTGCATGGTGGGGCTACTGCATGGTGGGACTACTGCATGGTGGGGCTACTGCATGGTGGGGCTACTGCATGGTGGGGCTACTGCATGGTGGGGCTACTGCACGGTGGGGCTACTGCATGGTGGGGCTACTGCATGATGGCATAATTCATGGCCATCATTGCGGACCAGTAATACTGCAGTCGTGTGTAATAGCGGCCTCGGGTCCCAGTAGAGCACTAATTCCACACTGAAATTGATACACTGTAATGCAGAGTAGCAATATATTTCATTTTTTGCACTCGGACGTATTTCATTTTGCAAAAAAAAAAAAAAAAAAAAAAAATGTTCGCGGGAATAAAATTGTTTGAAATAAATCTTCTAAACCGTCACAACTTTAATTACATCACAATGTAAATAACTCTTGAACAAGTTTGCGAAATAATGCAGATACTTTGCTTGTGGGAATATTTTGTGTTTTTGGCATAAAAATATGTTTTATATATGTATATATATATATATATATATATATATATATATATATATATATATATATATATATATATATATAGAGAGAGAGAGAGAGAGAGAGAGAGAGAGAGAGAGAGAAAGAGAGAGAGAGAGAGAGAAAGAGAGAGAGAAGCGAGAAGAGAGAAAGCGAGAGACAGACAGAGAACAAACAAGCAGAAAGAGCCAGAGTAAGACTGAGAATCAACCCCTCCCCCTCCCCCTTATCCTCCCCCCCCTCCCGTCCTCTTCCTCACGCCGTCGCTTGCGGTCTGCCAATCGCTCCCCCCCCCCCTTCCCCCTCCCTCCCCTCCCCACCTCCCCTTCCCCCTCCCCCCCAACGCAACGGCGATTCGTCCGAGCGATTTAGCCGCCGGAAATGCAACGGATGCGAGGGCGAAGCAACAGAGGAACCGCCATCCCGGCACGTTGCAATCCCCGCACGTTGTTGCAAAATAAAGGGTGCAAGTTGCGCGTCACTCGCCCTGATGTCCGTCTCCCTGGCTCTCCTTGCCACCTTCCTGCGACCTGTCTATCTACTATCTATCTACGTACATGCATGCGTATGTGTATGTATATGTATGTACATATGTGTTCTATACTATATGCGTATGTGTATGTATATGTATGTACATATGTGTATATATGAGTACATATACATAGGCTTGGGCATATGTACATAAACATACAATATGTGTATATACGAGTACATATACAAAAGCGTATGCATATGTACATATATGCATACTTACATACATACATATGTGCATATATACATACATACATCGTGTGCGTGTTCGTGTGTCCACTTCTTTTTCTCCTATAGATTTCAAAACTTCCTCTGAATAAACAAACTAAAAATAAAATAAAAATAATAATAAAAACAAATAAATACATAAATAATAAAAGAAAAAATAAACACAAACAATAAATGGCCGGGAAACAAAGTCCAGCGTCCGCCCCGTGCCAGAAGAGGAGCACCGAGTCCGAGAAGGAGTCCGGGATCTCTTAAAAGTCCCCCCGGTCGTGATGGCGCCGATAGCTCACGGCCGCCGATCCTCCTCCGACAATTCTTTCCCTTCGTCTATACTTTCTACGGCGCGTCCTCCGGTTCCCTGGCTTTCCTTGTCCGTCTGTCTGTTCTCCTGTCTGTCTATGTCGGTTTGTCTTTCTGTCTGCCTGTCTGTCTTCCAGTTTGTCTCTGTCTTTCTGTCTGCCTGTCTGTCTTCCAGCTTGTCTCTGTCTTTCTGTCTGCCTGTCTGTCTTCCAGTTTGTCTCTGTCTTTGTGTCTGCCTGTCTGTCTTCCAGTTTGTCTCTGTCTTTCTGTCTGCCTGTCTGTCTTCCAGCTTGTCTCTGTCTTTCTGTCTGCCTGTCTGTCTTCCAGCTTGTCTCTGTCTTTCTGTCTGCCTGTCTGTTTACCAGCTTGTCTCTGTCTTTCTGTCTGCCTCTGTCTTCCAGCTTGTCTCTGTCTTTCTGTCTCTTTGTCGTTCAGAGAGAAAAAAGCGTCCTGAGTGTCTGTCCGTCTTTCAGTGAGTCAGTCAGTTTGTCTCTGTTCTCCTGTCTGTGTATGTCAGTTTGTCTTTCTGTCTGCCTGTCTGTCTTTCAATATGTCTCTGTCTTTCTGTTTGTCTCTATCTGTCTGTTTGTCGTTCAGTTCGTCTGTCTGTGTTTGTCTTTCCGTCTGTTTACCTTTCAGTGAGTCAGTCAGTTTGTCTCTGTCTTCCAGCCTGTCTGTCTGTCTTTCAGTTTGTCTGCTTGTCTTTCCGTCTGTCAGTCTATCTGTTCGATTGTCTCTCAGTCCTTCAGTCTGTCAGTCTATCTATTAGTTTCTCCCCCTGTCCTTTCAGTTTGTCTGTCTGTCTTTCAGCCTGTCAGTTTGTCTCTGTCATCCATTCGTCTGTCTTTCAGTCTGTCACTTTGTCTGTCTTTCACTCTGTCACTTTGTCTGTCTTTCAATCTGTCTGGAAGCCCCCTTAAGAAGCCCTGGCGATGCACAGATTAAATCAAGAAGGTTCAGCCAGACCTGAATCTAAATGCAGGCAAGTCTATGACGAAATCCAATTAGACTGCGAGACCGAAAAAAAAACGACAACAGCGACAACAAAACGAAATAAACGCAAAATGGAAAGTAATCTGCGAATATTCAGACACAGGCAGGTAAGTGCAGAGCAGAATACAGTGTGTGGAAATTCCAAAACAAGCAAATACAATAGAGAGTAGAACATAATGTATAAATATTCTCAAGCAAATAAAGGGAATAAAAGCTACTAACTACAAACGAGAGTCTGTTTAATCAAAACAACAAAGCAATGGCGGACCTTTCGTGTCTCTCTTTTCTCTGTTTATTGTTTCAAAAACATTGGAATTATATTTTCAGACCTATCTACTGTCCGTCTTTCTTAATCTCCAAGTAGGACTATTTCTTTCTTCTTTTACTTTTATTTTTATTTTTATTTTCTTCTTCTTCTCCCTCTCCCCCTCCTTCTTTTACTTCTTTTTCTTTTTCTTCTTCTCCCTCTCCTTTTTTTCTTCTCATTTATTCTTCCTCTCCCTCTCCTTGTCGTTCTCGTTCTTCTATTTTTTCTTCTCTTTCTCCCTCTCCTTCTTTCTCTTTCTTCTTCTTCTTTTTCTACTGTCGCTGTAACATCACTTTCTCGATATCAAGGTCAACACACCGATTCACTTTCATCTCACTTTCTTGTGTCATTCTTTATCTCCCTTTCTTTGTCGCACTTCCATCGTTCATCATCTATTCCGTGTCCCATTTGCACCTCTCGCCATGCTTTCCGTTCCATATATATATATTTTTCTATCTCTCGTCACCCTTTTCTATATCACACTCGCACCTCCTTGTCTTATCACTAGTTAACTGCTCGCCTTAACTCTCTTAACTATGCACCCTAAAGTAGAATATTAGATGTCGGGATCAATACCTATTCCTTAATAGAATTTTTATTCGCCTGCAAAAGATGAATATTTGAACAAGACGCAAGGAAGAGGAAGTTGAACATTCACACTCTGTATGTGAGGTCACGCTGCTGAATAAATGCGCTTTTTTTAAAACGCTATAAATACAAACGCGTTTCCGGGAAATGGAAAGACAGGTATGAATATACACATATATTTTTGCTCTCTCTCTGTCCAGTTTATTTCACAAAGGACGTACTGCAGTGACTGAATAGGAACTGTAGAGTGTATTGCGACACAGCTGGCGGCCAGATCGTGATGGACTCCACAGCGAAATCCAGCCGTACCTTATCATTTTATTGCAACCCCGATGAAAGTAATGCGAGAGGGACCCTAAAGAGATATTGCAACGGCCGGGGAAATAACCCCCAAGTGACCCCCTAACAATGGCTACTAACATCGGGTAAATGACCTTTTCAACTCGCCACACCGGCCGGCCCTGTTCCTCCTGACTCGTCCTCGGAACACACTGCCTGGCTCTCGCGTTCCACAGCTTTTCTCGGAAGTGGAACGGCCGAGAAACCTGCTCGGTTACGACGACTTCTCGGCGCCTCGGGGAAATTTGGATACACGTTGCGGTGAGGGAGGGGAAAGCGGGGACTGCCCTCCCCCTCCCCCTCCCCCTCCCCCACCCTCACCCTCACCCCTTCTCCTCTTCTCAAACAGCTACCCGAAACCCGTTCCCCTATCCCCCCACCCCCCTTCTAGATCTCACTCTCCCCTCTCTATTTTCATCTTCCCTCATTCTCTCCTCGTGTTCTACTGTCCTTCCTCATTCTCTCTCTCTCCCCTTTTCCCCTCTCCCCTTCTCCTCTTCTCAAACAGCTACCCGAAACCCGTTCCCCTATCCCCCCACCCCCCTTCTAGATCTCACTCTCCCCTCTCTATTTTCATCTTCCCTCATTCTCTCCTCGTTTGTGTTCTACTGTCCTTCCTCATTCTCTCTCTCTCCCCCTTTCCCTCCTCTCCTTCCTTTCCCTTCCTCACTTCCATCATTCCATTTCCTCATCCCCTCATCCTGTAGTCTCCCTTTCCCCTCTTTTCCTGTCTATTCGCTTCTCTCTTCATCAAGTCCTCGTCCCCTCTTCCTCTTCCTCCTCATCCTCCCATCCGCCTTTCTCCTCATCCTCCCCTTTCCCCTTCCTCTTCATCCTCTCCCTTCCCTTCTTCTTTATTCTCCCCTCTCTCTTCTTCCCCTCATCCTCCTCTCTTCCTTCTTCCTCCTCATCTCTCCTCCCTCCTTCCTCCTTATTCTCATCTCCCTTTCCCCTCATCCTCCTCCTCTCATCCCTCCCTCCTCCTCTCCCCTCCCGAGCGTCGTCATAATAAAAGCAGACTCAGGGAAGCGTACTAACGACTATGGCAGCGTGCCTCTCCCCATCCTCCCCCTCTCCCCCTCCCCAACCTCCTATTACCCCTCCCCCCTCTTCTCCTCTCCCCTCCCCAATCCTCCCAAGCTTACCCTCCACCCCCTCCCCATTCTCCGCTCTCCCCGCCTCCCCCTCTCCTCCTCCTCCTCCCTCTCCTCTTCCCCAACCTCCTCCTTACGCTTGCCCTCCCCCAATCCTTCCACCTCTCCCTTTCCCCCCTTCCCAATTCCTTCTCTCTCTCCAAATCCAGAGAAGCGTCCTCTCCTCCTCATCTCCCCCTTTCCCTTACCCCTTTTCCCCCTCCCCCATTCTACCCTTCTCCCCCTCCTCCCTTCCTCTCCCTCTTCTCCCAAACCTCCCATTAGCTTCTTCCCTTCTCCCACTCCCTCTCCCCCAATCTCCCTTCTCCCCTCCCCCTCTCCCCCGTCCACCCCTATCCCTCTTCCCCAATCTCCCTTCTCTTCCTCCCCCCTTCCCCCTCTCCCACCTATCTCCCTCTTCCCCAATCTCCCTTCTCTCTCTCCCCCCTTCCCCCTCTCCCTCTTCCCCAATCTCCCTTCTCCCCTCTTCCCCAATCTCCCTTCTCCCACTCCCTCTTCCCCTCAATCTCCTTCTCCCTCATTCCCCCTCTCCTCCTATCCCCCCTCTCCCTTTTTTCCAATCTCCCTCTTCCCCTGTCCCCCCTTCCCCCCCTCCCCCCTATCCATCTTCCCCAATCTCCCTTCTCCCTCTTCCCAAATCCCCTTCTCCCTCTCCCCACCTCTCCCCTCCTCACCCCTTCCTTCCCAAACCCAGAGAAGCTCCCCTGGCGGCTATGGCAACGTCCCGCCCGGAGAGGCTATGGCGTCGACCTCGTGAATTCTGCCATCGATGTCTCCCGGTTGGGCATGTGGGGGTGGGGGGGGGGGAGGGGGGGTTAGTTATGACTGAGATCAAGCAATCCCTTGGATGGATGGGAGGAGGAGAAGAAGAAGAATGAAGGAGGAGGAGGAGGAGGAGGATAAGGAGGACAAGGGTAGAGGATGTGAAAGAAGGAGGGAAGAGGGAGGAGGTGAGATGAGGAGGAGGACACAGGAAGGAGAGAGATGAAGAAGGAGAAGAGGGAGAGGTGAAGGAAGGAGGAAGACAAGGAAGAGGAAGAGATGAAGAAGGAGAAGAGGGAGAGGTGAATGAGGAGGAGGAAGACAAGGAAGGGGAAGAAGAAAAGAAGGAGGATGAGGAAGAGGAAGAAAACAAGAAGAGAATGAGGACGAAAAACGAAGAGGAGGAGGAGAAAGACGAAGAAAATGTGACGAGGAGAAGGAAAAGAAAGAAGAGATACAAAAAAAAGAAAAAAAAAAGAAAAACTTTTTGCGGTCTTTTTCTTATCTTCTCTGTAACTATCAGTTTCATTTAGTCTGCATAAGTTTCAAACAAAGAAAAACAGATGGATAACTAGACTCAAAAACATAGATATATTTGCTCGTGAAAGTCTACGGGCGGAGAACTGCATTTGAAT
>NC_091571.1:38219602-38237102 GCF_042767895.1 Penaeus vannamei
TATATATATATATATATATATATATATATATATATAGATATATATATATATGTGTATATATATATATGTATATATATATACATATATACATATATATATATATACATATATATATATCTATATATATATATATATATATATATATACATATATATATATATATATACATATATATACATATATATATATATATATATATATATATATATATATATATGTATATATATGTATATATATATATATATATATATATATATATATATATGTATATATATGTATATATATATATGTATATATATATGTATATATATATATATATATATATATATATATGTATATATATATATATATGTATATATATACATATATATATATATATGTATATATATGTATATATATGTATATATATCTATATATATGTATAAATATATATATATACATATGCATATATCTATCTATCTATCTATCTATCCATCTATATATATATATATATATATATATATATATATATATATACATACATATGCATATATCTATCTATCTATCTATCTATCTATCTATCTATCTATATATATATCTATATATATAAATATATATATATATATGGTGTGTGTGTATGGGTGGGTGGGATGTATGTGTAAAGTAAATGACACGTAATGACGTTCCCAAAAGATAAAATATTCCCTCTCTATCTTATGGTTTGATAACAATAAGTAAATGAGAATATTAATTGTTGATTTGCAAATTGCTTCCATTATTATTTAATTAATGGTTACAACGACTTTACTAAAATTCCTATGAGAATATTTTTGTCAAGAGTAATTGTCTGAAAATGATTTACTGCTCAAAAAAAAAAACAGTTGTTATGATCATTCTTAGAAATATACGAAATGTATTAAATGTATAAATTGTTGGTAAATAAGGGACGCTGCTTCATAACAACAACATCATCAACAACAACAAATCGACGACTCTTAATGATCTATTCGTCCATTAACTTCAACCGGCGCTAAGGCTTTTGTTATCGTCATTACTATTCTTCCTCTTCTTCTTTTCCCCGAAATGTAGTTGATTTAGAATCATATCAGGACTTAAAAGAGAAAGAGAGAAAGAGAGAGAGAGTGGTGGAGAAAGTAAGAAAGATATGAAGAGTATTATATATATATGCATATATATATAAAGTAATATATGCTTATATATATATATATATATATATATATATACATATATATATATATAAACATATAATATAATTTACTATAATGTTGATAAGAATACATGTTGAAGTGGGGAAGATACATACAAGTACATATACATATATACATATTTATTTACTATTTTACTGCACACATTTACACATATACATACATATATACACATATATATGAAACATGCACATATACATATACGTACATACATACATAATATAAGCATATAAGCAAGACATATACACATATATACATATACACATATTTACATATTTACGCATTAGCTATTGTATTTAGATATATTTTAACATATGCATATTAATATAATATATATACATGTAAATACATAATATATTTATACATACATATATTATTATTTATATAATAAGGGAGAGAGAGAGATAAGAAGAGAGATATATACATATATACATATATATATATATATATATATACAAAGATGGATGAGAGAGAGACACATGTGTATATGAGATGAGGAGGAGGAGGAGGAGGCGGAGAGAAAGAGGCAGAGGCAGAAAGAGAGATAGAAAGAGACAGAGAGAGAGATGGACATAAGATATACATATATATATATATATATATATATATATATATATATATATAAAAAGAGAGAGATATATATATAAGTAGCAATGTGTACATATATGCATATATTATATGATGATGAGATATATGATATATGGAGGCAGAGGCAGAGGTGGGAGAGGTGAGAGATATATATATATATATAGAGATATATAAGTATATATATATATTATATATATATATATAGAGAGAGAGTAAGGGGATAAGATAGAGTATAGAGAGACATATATATATATATATATATATGTTTATATATATTATATATATATATATAAGAGAGAGAGATATATATATAAGGTTAAGAGGAGGTGTATGTTGGTATATTATATATATATATATATATATATATGAGATTTATATGATAAGTGTTTAACTATTTGAGTTGATGTAAATTGTTCACACATCATATTTAGAAACAGGCGCTCTAGAGGGATCCCTGTGAGAGGGCATTTCAATCTCATAGCCCTCCCCTCCTTCTATCTGACTATCATCTCATTCTCCTTCCTCTCCTTTCTTTTTCTTCTCCCCTTCTCTATTTTCTTCCCTTCTCTCTCTTTCTCCTTTCTATTTTCTTCTCCCTTCCTTCTCATTTTCCTTCCTCTGATTTTCTTCCTCTCCTTCTCTTTCTTCTTCTCTCTCTCTTTCTCTCCTTCTCCTTCTTCCTCCTCCTCCTCCTCTCGTTAAACAAAGCTATTATCCTGCTAGATATATATACCAGCTCTGTGGCATGAGTAAGTGTCTGAAATTTGTGTGTTTGAAATGAAATTTTGACCAAGATGAAGAGTTTTATCCTTTAATCCTGATTATATAATAGGAAAACAAATTGCAAATATATGTCAAATATATCACTGGTTTAGTATACATGGCGAAAGATTGTTACACACGCTACCGTCTGATGTTTGTATACATATGCTTATAGAAACATTCATATCGACGGACGTATTACTCCACACAACACAGGCATGTTTAGACATTAATATCAGCAAAAGATATAATAACACACACACACACACACATACACATTACTTACACACAACACACACATACATAATATACGCATAATACACACAACACACACACACACACACACACACGTACACATACACACACCTACACAACACACTCACACTCACACACACACATACATACACACCCACGTACATACACACACAAACGAAAACAAATACTTCATTCAATAGCATCTCGTAACATCCCAACTTTGACAGAAAATATATTTCGTACGATTTTTTAAGTTTTCATTAAAACCCAAATTGAATATTTCAGAATACGGACGAAGAGAAAAGGTACCTCGGGGAGCAGATACCTCACGAAGGTTTTACTGATACCAATATCATGATTAAATATCAGTGCTGGAAATTTTAAAAAAAAAGTATAATATTTGCAGTAATACAAAAAAAGAAAAAAGAAAAAAAAATAAAAGTAAAAAAGTAAAAAGACAAAAAAGGTGAAAAAAGTAAACACGAAGGAATAAGATTGCTTATTGAAGAGGGCAAAGGCAGAGAAAAAAGGGCAGAAGGAAAAAATATTTGCAGCTGAAAAAGGGGTAAGAAAAAAGAAAAGAAGGAATAAGACGTTTTCGCTGAAAGAGAGAAAGAAAAAGAAAAAAAGAAAGAAAAAGATTTCGCTGAAAAAGTGAAAGAAAAAGAAAAAGAAGAAATAAGACGTTTTCGCTGAAAGAGAGAAATAAAAAGAAAAAAAAAAAGAAAAAAAGATTTCGCTGAAAAAGGGAAAGAAAAAGAAAAAGAAGAAATAAGACGTTTTCGCTGAAAGAGAGAAAGAAAAAGAAAAAAAGAAAAAAAAAAAGATTTCGCTGAAAAAGGGAAAGAAAAAGAAAAACAAGAAATAAGACGTTTTCGCTGAAAGAGAGAAAGAAAAGGAAAAAAAGAAGAAAAAAAGATTTCGCTGAAAGAGGGGAAAGAAAAAGGAAAAAAAATCGCTGAAAAGGGAAAACAGAAAGAAAAGAAAAGAAAGGTTTTCGCTGAAAAATGAAAAAAGAAAGAAAAAGAAGAAAAAAAAGAGTTTTTCGCCGAAGTAACACTGGGAACTAGAAGCACGCGAAGAGCGCATACCTCCGCCGAGGCAACAAGATCGCTGATGGGATAAAAATATTCACACTTCAATAATTACCCTAAAATCACCTTTCCCAAGTACACAGGTGACGTCCGTGAACATGACCTTCTTGGCAGAGGCAAGGCAATGGGCGTAACTAAAGTAATCATTAAAATGTAAATCTAAACTAAATGAAAATGTAAACTAGAGTAATCATTAAAATATAAAGTAATCATTATAAAAATAAAAAAATGGGGGTAACTAAAGTAATCATTAAAATGTAAATCTAAACTAAATGAAAATGTAAACTAAAGTAATCATTAAAATATAAAGTAATCATTAAAAATTTAAAAAATGGGGGTAACTGATTCAATCATTAAAAAAAAATATATCATGGATCGCCAAAATTGAATGGAATCTAACTTAAGCAAATCCTAATTTATATTTTAAAATAAGATCTTATTTTTAATTTTAAAATTTTAAAATAAAATCTCTTGTGAAATTTTCAGAAAAATCTATTCATAACGATTTGAGTTATCAATTGACAAACCAACCAACCGAAAACATGACATCCTTGACAGGGGGTAATGAGAAGCAACCCAGTGACTGGAATGTCAAGGAGAGAATTATTGATAAACGGAAGAAAAGCAGAAAGAATTGGGAACTTTTCTTCTCTCTCCCTCCCTCCCCCTCCCCCTCCCGCTCCCGCTCGCTCCCTCTCTCTCTATCCTTCTCTCTCTCTCTCTCTCTCTCTCTCTCTCTTTCCATCTCTCCTCTCTTTCTCTCTTTCTCTCTTTCTCTCTCTCTCTCTCTCTCCTCTCTCCCCCGCCCGCTCGCTCCCTCTCTCTCTCTCCCGCTCCCTCCCTCTCCCTCTCCCTCTTTCTCTTCCTCTCTCCCTCCCTCCCTCCCTCTCTCTCCCTTCAGCGTTGCCAACGTCCAAAATAAAAGGGTTCCAATACCAATAAAACTGTTATGTAAGACTATCCACCTCCTCGGATTTGGCCTCGCACTAAAAGCGGCGACAACTCCCACCTGCACAGATGGAAAATATTGCAAAAGCCACTCCTACGGTTATATACCTGGCGGCGACAACTACCTGCACAGATGGAAAATATTGCAAAAGCCACTCTTACGGTTATATACCTGGCGGCGACGACTCCCACCTGCGCCGATGGAAAATATTGCAAAAGCCACTCTTACGGTTATATACCTGGCAGCGACAACTCCTACCTGCACAGATGGAAAATATTGCAAAAGCCACTCTTACGGTTATATACCTGGCGGCGACAACTCCCACCTGCACAGATGGAAAATATTGCAAAAGCCACTCTTACGGTTATATACCTGGCAGCGACAACTCCTACCTGCACAGATGGAAAATATTGCAAAAGCCACTCTTACGGTTATATACCTGGCAGCGACAACTCCTACCTGCACAGATGGAAAATATTGCCAAAGCCACTCTTACGGTTATATACCTGGCAGCGACGACTCCTACTTGCACAGATGGAAAATATTGCAAAAGCCACTCTCACGGTTATATACCTGGCGGCGACAACTCCTACTTGCACAGATGGAAAATATTGCCAAAGCCACTCTTACGGTTATATACCTGGCAGCGATAACTCCTACTTGCACAGATGGAAAATATTGCCAAAGCCTCTCTCACGGTTATATACCTGGCGGCGACAACTCCTACCTGTGCAGATGGAAAATATTGCAAAAGCCACTCTCACGGTTATATACCTGGCAGCGACGACTCCTACCTGTGCAGATGGAAAATATTGCAAAAGCCACTCTCACGGTTATATACCTGGCAGCGACGACTCCTACCTGTGCAGATGGAAAATATTGCAAAAGCCACTCTCACGGTTATATACCTGGCGGCGACAACTCCTACCTGCACAGATGGAAAATATTGCAAAAGCCACTCTTACGGTTATATACCTGGCAGCGATAACTCCTACTTGCACAGATGGAAAATATTGCCAAAGCCTCTCTCACGGTTATATACCTGGCGGCGACAACTCCTACCTGTGCAGATGGAAAATATTGCAAAAGCCACTCTCACGGTTATATACCTGGCAGCGACGACTCCTACCTGTGCAGATGGAAAATATTGCAAAAGCCACTCTCACGGTTATATACCTGGCAGCGACGACTCCTACCTGTGCAGATGGAAAATATTGCAAAAGCCACTCTCACGGTTATATACCTGGCGGCGACAACTCCCACCTGTGCCGATGGAAAATATTGCAAAAGCCACTCTTATGGTTATACACCTGGCAGCGACGACTCCTACCTGTGCAGATGGAAAATATTGCAAAAGCCACTCTCACGGTTATATACCTGGCAGCGACGACTCCCACCTGTGCAGATGGAAAATATTGCAAAAGCCACTCTTACGGTTA
This sequence comes from Penaeus vannamei, assembly GCF_042767895.1. NCBI lineage: Eukaryota > Metazoa > Arthropoda > Malacostraca > Decapoda > Penaeidae > Penaeus > Penaeus vannamei. The sequence goes on from NC_091571.1 coordinate 38,225,895, forward strand.
TATACCTGGCAGCGATGACTCCCACCTGCGCCGATGGAAAATATTGCAAAAGCCACTCCTACGGTTATATACCTGGCGGCGACGACTCCCACCTGCACAGATGGAAAATATTGCAAAAGCCACTCTTACGGTTATATACCTGGCAGCGACAACTCCCACCTGCACAGATGGAAAATATTGCAAAAGCCACTCTTACGGTTATATACCTGGCAGCGACAACTCCCACCTGCACAGATGGAAAATATTGCAAAAGCCACTCTTACGGTTATATCCCTGGCAGCGACAACTCCTACCTGTGCAGATGGAAAATATTGCAAAAGCCACTCTTAGGGTTATATCCCTGGCAGCGACAACTCCTACCTGTGCAGATGGAAAATATTGCAAAAGCCACTCTTACGGTTATACACCTGGCAGCGACAAGTCCTACCTGCACAGATGGAAAATATTGCAAAAGCCACTCCTACGGTTATATACCTGGCAGCGACAACTCCTACCTGCACAGATGGAAAATATTGCCAAAGCCACTCTTACGGTTTATACACCTGGCAGCGACAAGTCCTACCTGCACAGATGGAAAATATTGCCAAAGCCACTCCTACGGGTTATATACCTGGCAGCGACAACTCCTACCTGCACAGATGGAAAATATTGCAAAAGCCACTCTCACGGTTATATCCCTGGCAGCGACAACTCCTACCTGCACAGATGGAAAATATTGCAAAAGCCACTCTTACGGTTTATACACCTGGCAGCGACAACTCCCACCTGTGCAGATGGAAAATATTGCAAAAGCCACTCTCACGGTTATATACCTGGCAGCGACAACTCCCACCTGCACAGATGGAAAATATTGCCAAAGCCACTCCTACGGTTATACACCTGGCAGCGACAACTCCCACCTGCACAGATGGAAAATATTGCAAAAGCCTCTCTTTCGGTTAAATACCTGGCGGCGACAACTCCCACCTGCGCCGATGGAAAATATTGCAAAAGCCACACTTACGGTTATATACCTGGCAGCGACAACTCCTACCTGCACAGATGGAAAATATTGCAAAAGCCACTCGTACGGTTATATACCTGGCAGCGACGACTCCTACCTGCACAGATGGAAAATATTGCAAAAGCCACTCGTACGGTTATATACCTGGCAGCGACGACTCTCACCTGCACAGATGGAATATATTGCAAAAGCCACTCTTACGGGTTATATACCTGGCAGCGACAACTCCCACCTGCACAGATGGAAAATATTGCAAAAGCCACTCTTACGGGTTATATACCTGGCAGCGACAACTCCCACCTGTGCAGATGGAAAATATTGCAAAAGCCACTCTTACGGTTATATACCTGGCAGCGACAACTCCCACCTGCACAGATGGAAAATATTGCAAAAGCCACTCTTACGGTTATATACCTGGCAGCGACAACTCCCACCTGCACAGATGGAAAATATTGCAAAAGCCACTCGTACGGTTATATACCTGGCAGCGACGACTCCTACCTGCACAGATGGAAAATATTGCAAAAGCCACTCGTACGGTTATATACCTGGCAGCGACGACTCTCACCTGCACAGATGGAATATATTGCAAAAGCCACTCTTACGGGTTATATACCTGGCAGCGACAACTCCCACCTGCACAGATGGAAAATATTGCAAAAGCCACTCTTACGGGTTATATACCTGGCAGCGACAACTCCCACCTGCACAGATGGAAAATATTGCAAAAGCCACTCTCACGGTTATATACCTGGCAGCGACGACTCCCACCTGCACAGATGGAAAATATTGCAAAAGCCACTCCTACGGTTATATACCTGGCAGCGACAACTCCCACCTGCACAGATGGAAAATATTGCAAAAGCCACTCCTACGGTTATATACCTGGCAGCGACAACTCCCACCTGCACAGATGGAAAATATTGCAAAAGCCACTCTCACGGTTATATACCTGGCAGCGACGACTCCCACCTGCACAGATGGAAAATATTGCAAAAGCCACTCTTACGGTTATATACCTGGCGGCGACAACTCCCACCTGCACAGATGGAAAATATTGCAAAAGCCACTCTTACGGTTATATACCTGGCGGCGACAACTCCTACCTGCACAGATGGAAAATATTGCAAAAGCCACTCTTACGGTTATACACCTGGCAGCGACAACTCCCACCTGCGCAGACGGAAAATATTGCAAAAGCCACTCTTACGGTTATACACCTGGCAGCGACAACTCCCACCTGTGCCGATGGAAAATATTGCAAAAGCCACTCTCACGGTTATATACCTGGCAGCGACAACTCCCACCTGTGCCGATGGAAAATATTGCAAAAGCCACTCTCACGGTTATATACCTGGCGGCGACAACTCCTACCATTGCAGGTGGAAAATATTGCAAAAGCCACTCTCACGGTTATATACCTGGCAGCGACGACTCCCACCTGTGCAGATGGAAAATATTGCAAAAGCCTCTCACGGTTATATCCCTGGCGGCGACAACTCCCACCTGCACAGATGGAAAATATTGCAAAAGCCACTCTTACGGGTTATACACCTGGCGGCGACAACTCCCACCTGCACAGATGGAAAATATTGCAAAAGCCTCTCTTTCGGTTATATACCTGGCGGCGACGACTCCCACCTGCGCCGATGGAAAATATTGCAAAAGCCACACTTACGGTTATATACCTGGCAGCGACAACTCCCACCTGCGCCGATGGAAAATATTGCAAAAGCCACTCTCCCGGTTATACACCTGGCAGCGACGACTCCCACCTGCACAGATGGAAAATATTGCAAAAGCCACTCTTACGGTTATATACCTGGCAGCGACAACTCCCACCTGCACAGATGGAAGATATTGCAAAAGCCACACTTACGGTTATATACCTGGCAGCGACGACTCCCACCTGCACAGATGGAAAATATTGCAAAAGCCACTCTCACGGTTATATACCTGGCAGCGACGACTCCTACCTGTGCAGATGGAAAATATTGCCAAAGCCACTCTTACGGTTATATACCTGGCGGCGACGACTCCCACCTGTGCAGATGGAAAATATTGCAAAAGCCACTCTTACGGTTATATACCTGGCGGCGACGACTCCCACCTGTGCAGATGGAAAATATTGCAAAAGCCACTCTTACGGTTATATACCTGGCAGCGACGACTCCTACCTGCACAGATCAATGGAGTACGAGCTTTGAAAATATTGCAAAAGCCACTCTTACGGTTATATACCTGGCGGCGACGACTCCCACCTGTGCAGATGGAAAATATTGCAAAAGCCACTCTTACGGTTATATACCTGGCAGCGACGACTCCTACCTGCACAGATCAATGGAGTACGAGCTTTGAAAATATTGCAAAAGCCACTCTTACGGTTATATACCTGGCGGCGACAACTCCCACCTGTGCAGATGGAAAATATTGCCAAAGCCACTCTTACGGTTATATACCTGGCGGCGACAACTCCCACCTGTGCAGATGGAAAATATTGCAAAAGCCACTCTTACGGTTATATACCTGGCGGCGACGACTCCCACCTGCACAGATGGAAAATATTGCAAAAGCCACTCTTACGGTTATTTACCTGGCAGCGACAACTCCCACCTGCACAGATGGAAAATATTGCAAAAGCCACTCTTACGGTTATACACCTGGCAGCGACAACTCCTACCTGTGCAGATGGAAAATATTGCAAAAGCCACTCTTACGGTTTATATACCTGGCAGCGACAACTCCTACCTGTGCAGATGGAAAATATTGCAAAAGCCACTCTTACGGTTATATACCTGGCAGCGACAACTCCCACCTGCACAGATGGAAAATGTTGCAAAAGCCACTCTCACGGTTATACACCTGGCAGCGACAACTCCTACTTGCACAGACGGAAAATATTGCAAAAGCCACACTTACGGTTATATACCTGGCAGCGACAACTCCTACCTGCGCAGATGGAAAATATTGCAAAAGCCACTCTTACGGTTATATACCTGGCAGCGACAACTCCTACCTGCACAGATGGAAAATATTGCAAAAGCCACTCCTACGGTTATATACCTGGCAGCGACAACTCCCACCTGCACAGATGGAAAATATTGCAAAAGCCACTCTCACGGTCATATACCTGGCAGCGACAACTCCCACCTGCACAGATGGAAAATATTGCAAAAGCCACTCTTACGGGTTATATACCTGGCAGCGACAACTCCCACCTGCGCAGATGGAAAATATTGCAAAAGCCACTCTCACGGTCATATACCTGGCAGCGACAACTCCCACCTGTGCAGATGGAAAATATTGCAAAAGCCACTCTTACGGTTATATACCTGGCGGCGACAACTCCCACCTGTGCAGATGGAAAATACTGCAAAAGCCACTCTCACTCCATACCCGACGTCACCAGTGGGTCTCAGATATCATTCTTATTTGAATTATTTATTCTCCGCCTCTAAGGAATCCTCGCATAAAGGATGTATTTGCATGTGTATGTTGCACGTACCGAACAAATGATTGATTATTTATTCCAGAAGAAGAAGAAGAGGAAGAAAAAGAAGAAGAAAAAGAAAAAGAAGAGGAAGAAGAAGAAGGAGAAGAAAAAGGAAGAAGAAGAAGAAAAAGATGAAGAAAAAGAAGAAGAAGAAAAAGAATAAGAAGAGGAAGAAGAAGAAGAAAAAGAAAGAAAGAAAGAAAAAGAAGAGAAGAGAAGAGAAAAGAAAAAGAAAAATAGAAAAGAAAAAGAAAAAAGAAAGAAAAAAAAGAAAAAGAAAAAAGAAGAAGAAGAAAAAGAAAAAGAAAGAAACAAAAAAAGAAAAAGAAAAAAAGAAAAAGAAAAATAGAAAAGAAAAAGAAAAAGAAAAAAAAGCAGCGATAACCAACATACCTATGATAGTGCTGGCCTGTTGAGTATAACCCCAAATCTCTACAACAGCCGCCCACGAACGGCTTTCTATAAATCATATTGTGTTTTTGATCCTGTCTGATATTTCTGGCTTATCGAGTGATACTCAATGTCATTTCGAACTTTTTAAAAATATTACTTTCAGGTTTATTTTATACATGTCTTTTATCATTTCTCTTTACATAGCTTTTATCACTCTTTTACACATGTCTTTTCTTTTCGTATACATGTTTTTTTATATATTTTCATACACATATCTTTTCTTTTCGTATATATGTTTTTTATATTTTTTCATACACATATCTTTTCTTTTCGTATATATTATCTTATATTTTTTCATACACATATCTTTTCTTTTCGTTTATATATTTTTTATATTTCTTCATACACATATCTTTTCTTTTCGTATATATTATTTTATATTTTTTCATACACATATCTTTCCTTTTCGTATATATATTTTTTATATTTTGTTCATACACATATCTTTTCTTTTCGTATATATTATTTAATATTTTTTCATACACATATCTTTTCTTTTCGTATATATATCTTTTATTTTTCATACATATCTTTTCTTTTCGTATATATATTTGTTTTATTTTCAAATACATATCTTTTCTTTTCGTATATATATTTGTTATATTTTTTCAAATACATATCTTTTCTTTTCGTATATATATTTGTTATATTTTTTCAAATACATATCTTTTCTTTTCGTTTATATATATATATATATATATATATATATATATATATATATATATATATATATATATATATATATATATATATATATATATATATATATATTTTTTTTTTTTTTTTTTTTTTTTTTTTTTTTTTTTTTTCTTCATACATATCTTTCATCATATTTCATACACACATACTTTATAATCTATTAGAAACCCGATATACTGGTCATCATATGCGCTCGGGTATATGTTGTGATCTGTTTACAATCTGACTTCCCGATTTAACCGGCTCTCCAGACTCTATTCTAATCCGAATGTTAAACTGAAATGTATTTTGTCAGCAAATTGGATCTCCGGTTAACTGCGATCCGGACACAATTCGCCAAAATAAACTGGTTTATTCCTTTGCGGATGAAAAGTTGAGGAGGAGATATACGAATAATAAATGAATGAATATATGTAGATGGAAAAAATAGATGAAAATGGATGAGAAATAGATGAAAATAGATTTTAAAAATAGATGAAAGTAGATGAAAAAAATAGATGAAAATAGATGAAAAAATAGATGAAAAAAATATGAAAAACTAGATGAAAAAATAGATGAAAATAGATGATAGATAGAAATATGAAAATAGATAGAAAATGAAAAAGAATAGATGAAAATAGATGAAAATAAAATTATGAAAGGAATGAAGGTGATGACAAAGAGGAAGACAAAACTATAACAATAATTTAAATACTATGAACATAAACAGCAGATAATAACATCAATTATGATATCAACAACCATGATAGTTTTGATATTTATATAATCAAAATAATCACCCCAATAATCAATTCACGGATATCCAAAAAGAAATGTGCACAAGACAAATAAAAAATAAATAAATAAAAAATAAAAAAATAAAAAATAATAATGATAATAATAAAATAATAAAATAATAATAATAATAATAATAAAATAAAGCGGTCTGCAACATGGTTCCATAATTAACTAGAGTAGGAAGCAATCAAGGATTCAACCTGAATTCGGTCATGCATTCAATTAATTAATACAACGCTACCTTGCAACATCTGTCTTGCCATTTCGTCTTTTAAATAACCAAAACACTGGTAAGCCAATTACATATAAAGAAATAAAAATAACCAAAACACTGATAAGCTAATTGTAGATAAAGAAATAAAGATAAAAATAAAACAAGGATGGTTAGGTAAAACTGTTGATTAATTAAATTCTACCAATAATGTTCACAGGATGATAATGACGAAGATAACAGTCAGACGAGGATGATGAAAAGGAAAATACTGATAAAAGCGTTGGCAGAAGCAACAACAAAAACAAGGGCAACAACAATTGTAATTGCAGCAGTAGTTGTAATAGTGGCAACTCTACTGATGATGATGATGATGATAACATTGTTTGATAACTGTATTTAGCTCAATTAAGATGATGATGATGATGATGATAACATTGTTTGATAACAGTGTTTTTAGCTCAATTAAGATGATGATGATGATGATGATGATAACATTGTTTGATAACTGTTTTTAGCTCAATTAAGATGATGATGATGATGATGATAACATTGTTTGATAACAGTGTTTTTAGCTCAATTAAGATGATGATGATGATGATGATGATAACATTGTTTGATAACAGTGTTTTTAGCTCAATTAAGATGATGATGATGATGATGATGATAACATTGTTTGATAACTGTTTTTAGCTCAATTAAGATGATGATGATGATGATAACACTGTTTGATAACTGTTTTTAGCTCAATTAAGATGATGATGATGATGATGATAACATTGTTTGATAACTGTTTTTAGCTCAATTAAGATGATGATGATGATGATAACATTGTTTGATAACTGTTTTTAGCTCAATTAAGATGATGATGATGATGATAACATTGTTTGATAACTGTTTTTAGCTCAATTAAGATGATGATGATGATGATAACATTGTTTGATAACTGTTTTTAGCTCAATTAAGATGATGATGATGATGATGATGATAACATTGTTTGATAACAGTGTTTTTAGCTCAATTAAGATGATGATGATGATGATAACATTGTTTGATAACTGTCTTTAGCTCAATTAAGATGATGATGATGATGATGATGATAACATTGTTTGATAACAGTGTTTTTAGCTCAATTAAGATGATGATGATGATGATAACATTGTTTGATAACAGTGTTTTTAGCTCAATTAAGATGATGATGATGATGATGATGATAACATTGTTTGATAACTGTCTTTAGCTCAATTAAGATGATGATGATGATGATGATGATAACATTGTTTGATAACAGTGTTTTTAGCTCAATTAAGATGATGATGATGATGATAACATTGTTTGATAACTGTTTTTAGCTCAATTAAGATGATGATGATGATGATGATGATAACATTGTTTGATAACAGTGTTTTTAGCTCAATTAAGATGATGATGATGATGATAACATTGTTTGATAACTGTCTTTAGCTCAATTAAGATGATGATGATGATGATGATGATAACATTGTTTGATAACAGTGTTTTTAGCTCAATTAAGATGATGATGATGATGATAACATTGTTTGATAACTGTCTTTAGCTCAATTAAGATGATGATGATGATGATGATGATAACATTGTTTGATAACAGTGTTTTTAGCTCAATTAAGATGATGATGATGATGATAACATTGTTTGATAACTGTTTTTAGCTCAATTAAGATGATGATGATGATGATAACATTGTTTGATAACTGTTTTTAGCTCAATTAAGATGATGATGATGATGATAACATTGTTTGATAACTGTTTTTAGCTCAATTAAGATGATGATGATGATGATGATAACATTGTTTGATAACTGTTTTTAGCTCAATTAAGATGATGATGATGATGATAACATTGTTTGATAACAGTGTTTTTAGCTCAATTAAGATGATGATGATGATGATAACATTGTTTGATAACTGTTTTTAGCTCAATTAAGATGATGATGATGATGATGATAACATTGTTTGATAAATGTTTTTAGCTCAATTAAGATGATGATGATGATGATAACACTGTTTGATAACTGTTTTTAGCTCAATTAAGATGATGATGATGATGATGATAACACTGTTTGATAACTGTTTTTAGCTCAATTAAGATGATGATGATGATGATAACATTGTTTGATAACAGCGTTTTTAGCTCAATTAAGATGATGATGATGATGATAACACTGTTTGATAACTGTTTTTAGCTCAATTAAGATGATGATAACATTGTTTGATAACAGCGTTTTTAGCTCAATTAAGATGATGATGATAACATTGTTTGATAACAGCGTTTTTAGCTCAATTAAGATGATGATGATGATGATAACATTGTTTGATAACAGCGTTTTTAGCTCAATTAAGATGATGATGATAACATTGTTTGATAACAGCGTTTTTAGCTCAATTAAGATGATGATGATGATAACACTGTTTGATAACAGCGTTTTTAGCTCAATTAAGATGATGATGATGATGATAACATTGTTTGATAACAGCGTTTTTAGCTCAATTAAGATGATGATGATGATGATAACACTGTTTGATAACAGCGTTTTTAGCTCAATTAAGATGATGATGATGATGATGATAACATTGTTTGATAACTGTTTTTAGCTCAATTAAGATGATGATGATGATGATGATAACATTGTTTGATAACAGCGTTTTTAGCTCAATTAAGATGATGATGATGATGATAACACTGTTTGATAACTGTTTTTAGCTCAATTAAGATGATGATGATGATGATAACACTGTTTGATAACAGCGTTTTTAGCTCAATTAAGATGATGATGATGATGATAACACTGTTTGATAACTGTTTTTAGCTCAATTAAGATGATGATGATGATGATAACACTGTTTGATAACAGCGTTTTTAGCTCAATTAAGATGATGATGATGATGATAACACTGTTTGATAACTGTTTTTAGCTCAATTAAGATGATGATGATAACATTGTTTGATAACAGCGTTTTTAGCTCAATTAAGATGATGATGATAACATTGTTTGATAACAGCGTTTTTAGCTCAATTAAGATGATGATGATGATGATAACACTGTTTGATAACAGCGTTTTTAGCTCAATTAAGATGATGATGATGATGATAACACTGTTTGATAACTGTTTTTAGCTCAATTAAGATGATGATGATGATGATAACACTGTTTGATAACAGCGTTTTTAGCTCAATTAAGATGATGATGATGATGATAACACTGTTTGATAACTGTTTTTAGCTCAATTAAGATGATGATAACATTGTTTGATAACAGCGTTTTTAGCTCAATTAAGATGATGATGATAACATTGTTTGATAACAGCGTTTTTAGCTCAATTAAGATGATGATGATGATGATAACATTGTTTGATAACAGCGTTTTTAGCTCAATTAAGATGATGATGATAACATTGTTTGATAACAGCGTTTTTAGCTCAATTAAGATGATGATGATGATAACACTGTTTGATAACAGCGTTTTTAGCTCAATTAAGATGATGATGATGATGATAACATTGTTTGATAACAGCGTTTTTAGCTCAATTAAGATGATGATGATGATGATAACACTGTTTGATAACAGCGTTTTTAGCTCAATTAAGATGATGATGATGATGATGATAACATTGTTTGATAACTGTTTTTAGCTCAATTAAGATGATGATGATGATGATGATAACATTGTTTGATAACAGCGTTTTTAGCTCAATTAAGATGATGATGATGATGATAACACTGTTTGATAACTGTTTTTAGCTCAATTAAGATGATGATGATGATGATAACACTGTTTGATAACAGCGTTTTTAGCTCAATTAAGATGATGATGATGATGATAACACTGTTTGATAACTGTTTTTAGCTCAATTAAGATGATGATGATGATGATAACATTGTTTGATAACTGTTTTTAGCTCAATTAAGATGATGATGATGATGATAACATTGTTTGATAACTGTTTTTAGCTCAATTAAGATGATGATGATAACATTGTTTGATAACAGCGTTTTTAGCTCAATTAAGATGATGATGATAACATTGTTTGATAACAGCGTTTTTAGCTCAATTAAGATGATGATGATGATGATAACATTGTTTGATAACAGCGTTTTTAGCTCAATTAAGATGATGATGATAACATTGTTTGATAACAGCGTTTTTAGCTCAATTAAGATGATGATGATAACATTGTTTGATAACAGCGTTTTTAGCTCAATTAAGATGATGATGATGATGATAACATTGTTTGATAACAGTGTTTTTAGCTCAATTAAGATGATGATGATGATGATAACACTGTTTGATAACAGCGTTTTTAGCTCAATTAAGATGATGATGATGATGATAACACTGTTTGATAACTGTTTTTAGCTCAATTAAGATGATGATGATGATGATAACACTGTTTGATAACAGCGTTTTTAGCTCAATTAAGATGATGATGATGATGATAACACTGTTTGATAACTGTTTTTAGCTCAATTAAGATGATGATGATAACATTGTTTGATAACAGCGTTTTTAGCTCAATTAAGATGATGATGATAACA
>NC_091571.1:38247102-38252102 GCF_042767895.1 Penaeus vannamei
AAAAAAAAAAAAAAAAAAAAAAAAAAAAAAAAAAACTCGACGCTAAAGAAACACAAATCAACCGGTGAAGACACTCAACAATATCGAGTTTCCAACAGACTTCAAAACCACAAAAAAAAAAAAAAAAATTAACCGATACTTTTCATAACCAAAAAAAAAAAAAAAAAAAAAAAAAAAAAAAAAAAAAAAAAAAAAAAAAACTCGACGCTAAAGAAACACAAATCAACCGGTGAAGACACTCAACAATATCGAGTTTCCAACAGACTTCAAAACCACAAAAAAAAAAAAAAATTAACCGATACTTTTCATAACCAAAAAAAAAAAAAAAAAAAAAAAAAAAAAAAAAAAAAAAAAACTCGACGCTAAAGAAACACAAAATCAACCGGTGAAGACACTCCACAATATCGAGTTTCTAACAGACCAAAACCACAAAAAAATAAAAAAAATAAAAAAAATAATAATCAAGGAAGCATTTCAAAACCACAAAAAAAAAATAATAATAATAATAATCAAGGAAGCATTTCAAAACCGCAAAAAAAAAATAATAAAAAATAAAAAAATTATAATCAAGGAAGCATTTGGCGCCTCGACCCGCCGTCATCGCCACAGAGAAGAGAAGGATTAACTTTAAGAAGAAAAAGAAGAAAAATCTCTTTCGGATTAACTTTAAAATGAAGAAAAGGAAGAAAAAAAATCTCTTTCGGATTAAATTAAAAAAAAAAGAGAAAACGAAGTAAAAAAAAAAATATCTTTCAGATTAACTTTAAGAAAAAGAAAAAAGAAATTTCTTGGATTAACTTTAAGAAGAAAAAGAAAGAAAATCTCTTGGATTAACTTTAAGATGAAGAAAAAGAAAAAAAATATCGCAGATTAACTTTAAGAAAGAGAAAGAAAAAGAAGAAAAAATCTCTCAGATTAACTTTAAGAAAGAAAGAGAAAAAAAAGAAGAAAAAATCTCTCAGATTAACTTTAAGAAAGAGAGAGAGAGAAAAGAAGAAAAAATCTCTCAGATTAACTTTAAGAAAGAGAAAAGAAAAAAAATATCGCAGATTAACTTTAAGAAAGAGAGAGAAAAAGAAAAAGAAAAATCTCGCAGATTAACTTTAAGAAAGAGAGAGAGAGAAAAAAGAAAAGAAAAAAAAAATCCCTTTCTCCGTGACCTCCCAATTTCCTCCTCCATTCCATCTTCTCCTCGATATCCAGGTCGACAGCAAATATCCACGTGGATGTGGATTGATTAAACGTAAATAGAATTATTCTTTTATGGAACGCATACATCATGGCTGATCTATTGACATTCGATCGCTGCAATTTTGTATTTTTGTTTGACTTTGTTTGTCTGTTTGTGTGTGTGTACGTGTGTGTGTACGTGTGTGTGTACGTGTGTGTGTGCGTGTGTGTGTGTGTGTGTGTGTGTGTGTGTGTGTGTGTGTGTGTGTGTGTGTGTGTGTGTGTGTGTGTGTGTGTGTGTGTGCGTGTGTGTGTGTGTGTGTGTGTGTGTGTGTGTTGTGTGTGTGTGTGTGTGTGTGTGTGTGTGTGTGTGTGTGTGTGTGTGTGTGTGTGTGTGTGTGTGTGTGTGTGTGTGCGTGCGTGCGTGCGTGCGTGCGTGCGTGCGTTCGTGCGTGAGTGAGAGAGTGAATGAATAAGTGAGAGTGAGACTTAATGAGCGTATGAGTTAATGCCTATGTGCGTGCGTGCGTGTGCGTGTGTGTCTGCGATTCCGAACCAGATCTCCCAATGGCAAACTTGACCACACAGCTCCGTTCTACCACACCCTCGCTCTAACCCCCTTTAACGGAACCCCATCCTCCGAAACATACAAGTTATCCGGCTAGAAAAAAAAGCGACGCCATTTAACACGAATAGTCAGTTTATCGTAATATCACCTCTGCTGATTTTCCCTCTCCGGTCCATATGACTCATAACTGTAATAACTGATAAGAATACGGTAATGAGGAATTAGATAATGAGGATGGTGGTTCCAGTGACGATAACAACACCTTACAGCACCTTGTTACTACCTGTTACTTGTTACTGCTCTGTTACTACCAAGATGCCAAACCGTTCCAGCATGTACATAATTACCTCTGAATATTTGAGTAATTTTTACTGTAATACCCCCCCCCCTACCCCCCACGTCAATATCGGCGCAAGTGCGTAATGATCAATTGATTATTATAAAATTATCTACTAAGGTCATTAGCGGCGACCATGAACTATCTATTAGGGTCATTAGCGGCGACTATAGAACTATCTATTAGGGTCATTAGCGGCGACTATAGAACTATCTATTAGGGTCATTAGCGGCGAATATCATGTGCTATTATAATGTTAAAATATTCAAAAACGTCTAAAAATCGATAAATAATGTCTCTCATAATCAAAAACCAATAACGATAAATATTACATGAAAAAAAAAATTAAAAGCATGAACATTACGCCTTAAAAGTATAGTGGGTATGTCTGCCAAGCGTCACGAAGGCAGACGGTATGCAAATATGACACTGCTTAAGAACACCAGCAGAACACCGACGATCAAAGGGAGACTCTCGAAGCTACTAAAACCCTCTTTGACATCGTTCTTTTGACTTCAATTACCCTCCCTCCTCGTCCATCTTCCCTGTCTTCACTTCAATAACCTTTTTTTCCCCCCTTCTTTCATCTCTCTTTCTCCCTTTTCGTCGTTGTTCAAGCTCCACTGAACTTTTTCTTCTTGCTTCTCCATCTTCTCTCTCCCTCACTCTCCCTCTTCGTCGGTGTTCAAGCTCCACTGAACTTTTTCTTCTCCTTGCTTCTCCATCTTCTCTCTCTCTCTCTCTCCCTCTCCGTCGGTGTTCAAGCTCCACTGAACTTTTTCTTCTCCTTGCTTCTCCATCTTCTCTCTCTCTCTCTCTCTCCCTCTCCGTCGGTGTTCAAGCTCCACTGAACTTTTTCTTCTCCTTGCTTCTCCATCTTCTCTCTCTCTCTCCCTCTCTCTTTCTCTCTCTCTCTCTCTCTCTCTCTCTCTCTCTCTCTCTCTCTCTCTCTCTCTCTCTCTCTCTCCCTCTCCGTCGGTGTTCAAGCTCCACTGAACATTTCCCCCTCGTAAGGTTCCCATTTCCCCCCTTCTTTCCAGTCGAGGCTCACTGACCTTAAGCCTCACTTCCCGGATGCTGTGCTGAGCCCGCTGTTCATATCCGCTTGAGATGCTCTGGGCTTTTTGAGGCTTCGGGGCCCGTGGGTCCTTCTTCAAGACGTCGTTTTATTATCATCGGTATTTTCGGTATCATTACTATTACCATAATTATTATCGTTAGCATCATCACTATCATCATTATTATCATTATCATCACTATCATCATTATCATCATTATCATCATCATCACCATCATCATCATAGTGCTATATGACGCTTGATGTATAGCACATTTATTCAATTACCATTATCATTATTATCATTATTACCATTATGATAATAATCATTATTATCATGATCATCATTATCATTACCATAATCAGGATCTTATCATTATCATCACTATCCTTCATTCTCGGGGATCTGAGGTTCCACGTTCTCTTTTTAACAATTCTCTTCATTATTCAAACTACACCTACATCATCAATGCATAACCCTGTCTCCATTCTCGACGATAATCTGCATAATACTTTATAAATGTTTGCCAAAAGAGCGAATTTGCATATATATCTTATCGGCAGAAAATCAATCTTCCACTGTGTGACTGATTTAGCACGCGCCTGAAAAATGCCTTTATTAGAAATCCACTTCATTTTAAAAAAAGGAGGCGGGAGATAATGGATATATGCATACCCACACGCAGACTCAAACACACACACACATACATGCACACACACACACACACACACACACACACACACACACACACACACACACACACACACACATACATACATACACACACACACACATACATATATATATATATATATATATATATATATATATATATATGTATATATGTAAAAATATATGCATTTGATATATACAGAGAGAGAGAAAGAGAGAGAGAGAGAGAGAGAGAGAGAGAGAGAGAGAGAGAGAGAGAGAGAAAGAGAGAGAGAGAGAGAGAGAGAGAGAGAGAGAGAGAGAGAGAGAGAGAGACAGAGAAGAGGGAGGGAGGGAGAGAGGGAGGGAGAGAGAGAGAGAGAGAGAGAGACAGAGACAGAGAGAGAGAGAGAGAGAGAAGAGGGAGGGAGGGAGAGAGAGAGAGAGAGAGAGAGAGAGAGAGAGAGAGAGAGAGAGAGAGGGTGGGGGAAGGGAGGAATGGAGAGAGGGACAGAGAGGGGGAGGGAGGCAGAAAGGAAGGGAGAGAGGGACAGAGAGGGGGAGGGAGGGAGAGAGAAACAGGGAGATTTGCATTTCCATTTCAAGTTGTGTCAGCTGGGAAGTTAATGGCCTATACAGAACACGCAATGGACAGAAACGAAACTACTGTAGGCAGGATATCGGAAGTTTTTCCCCCCTCCCCTCCCCTCCCTCTCTTTCTCTCCAAGATTTATGTGTCGCGTCGTGTGAGAATCCTGCGCCATCCTCTTAAGAAGACCGGGACACGTTATACGACGTTCTTCTCACCGGCCGAGGCAGCGCAGACCGGAGGGGAAGGGGGGGATGAGGGGGCGGTCTGTGCGGCCGACCGTGGTATAGGAAGTGTTTGCTGAAGGTCAGGACTAAAAAAATTCAGCGACGGGGCCGGATAAGATGAAGAGATACGTCCGCTGCGGTCATGACGGCTCGACGAACTCGGATGGTGTTGGGTACGTTGTCGGGCGCTGTACAGGAAGGGCATCGAAAGGGTTGCCAGGACTCACTAGCTTCTCCCGCTCGTGCAAACACACACACACTTTTTTGCATACTGACACACAAACACACACACACATACATATGTATATACACACAAACAATCTCAAACAAATCCACAAAACCTCAAACAAATCCACAAAACCTAACAAATCCACAAAACCTCCAACAAATCCACAAAAAC
>NC_091571.1:38259602-38264602 GCF_042767895.1 Penaeus vannamei
GGGAAGAGGCGGGGCTGCGGCTTCTACTCCCTGATACGTGATGTGGGACGCAGCGTGCACCGGGAAAGCGACTCTGTGATCATGCAACTTGCAGGAAGTACCAATTGGAGAATCTCGAGCATGCCGGCAATGGAAGATGGTCATGGGTACACGACTACCAGACGGTCAATAGTCCGACTGGTAAAATCCCATGGTACCTGCACAAGGGGATGGACAAAATACCAAAAAGACGGTTGAGAAAAGTTCATATAAATTACTGATAAACCCAAGTCCGTCTATTGAAAGCTAACGTTGATCCACAACGGTAAAAAGATTAAAAACACTGACCTAAAAATACACTGTCCTTCAGACTGGATTAGGATATAACGAAGACATAAAAAATTAACTTTTATTGCCAATTAAACGGCGAGAAACTCCTAAACACGTAAAGGGTAAGTCTGTAAGCACGTCTCGAAACACAGTGAAACACGCGCATGAGACACATAAGCCTTATATTTACCCCGACCTTTACCCCCTGGAACACAAACTTGCAACAATGCACTTTCTCATAATGAGCATTGATATTCATGCCATGATATTCGGTGAGCTTCAGGGTCGAATGTAGTCGAATCGCCTCGTTTATCTTGCGTTTGAGTTCACCTTCAAGCAGCGAGACTATATGAAAACCCTTGCATAAATCTCCAGTGTCGATACACACTAGTGAGAATTTATGGTCCCGGGGGAGGGAGGGAGAGAGGGAGAGGGAGAGGGAGAGAGAGAGAGAGAGAGAGAGAGAGAGAGAGAGAGAGAGAGAGAGAGAGAGAGAGAAAAGAAAGGAAAAGAAAAATCCGAGGTGTTCTAAGCTGGCGAAAATTCCCTTTTCGTATTTATGGGAGATAATTTGAAACCGTGGTGGTCGTAAATCACCTTGCCGGACGCTGTCGTGGATTAAATTGATCCTTCTAATCATTAGTGAAAATTATAAGATTGGAGTGAACTGCTTAGGAAAGCTTTTTTTCGTCGTCTTCGTCCAACTGATACAAATTACTACATACAAATGGGATACAGTGTGAACAATTCTTAATCTTTATTATCAATCAACTACGGTATTAACAATTACCTGATACAGACTACAAATGGAATACGGTATTAACAATTCTATATTCTAATTAATAATCAAATACAGTATTAACAATGAACTGATTATTGCATACAAATGGGATACATTATTAAAAATTCCGTTTGTCATCAAATATCCTTTATTCCACTCCCTTCCCTCTCTCTCTCTAATTCAGATCCTCGTAAAGGCGGTGCAACAATAAAGAACAATAAGGAAGTCCCTCGCTCCATTTCCCCGACCATTCCCCGCTGCATAAAGCGAATAGTTAAAAAAGAACAAGTCACAAACAAGCAAACGCGATACAGATCGATGCGGCGCACACAAAATTCCTCCGGCGAGATGAACGCTGCCGAGGAAAATAGAAAACGAGTAATTCATTTTCTCCGATAACGGAAGGTACGCAGTCGAGCTCCTTAAATACACAGGTGTTGAGCGCGGCGTCTAAACCCTTCCTCCTCCTCCTCCTCCCTTTTCCCACGTTCAGTAATAGTTGGTAATACACTTCCGCCTTCTCGTTCTCCTTCCGCCGAAAGGAAAATAAGGAGTGGAACGCAAATAAGGAGTGGAACGCGAGGCGGAATATTGGAACTCGATCTTCTCCTGTGTATATCCCCTCCCGTTGGCTCAATCAGATTAATTCAGCGTCTTCCAAATTAAAATGGAAAAAAGTGAGGAAAGAGAAGCTCTGAGAAATCGTGATGGCAAGCGCACGTCGTCTCAGGAATTTATAAAAATAAGATTCTAAAAAAAGCAAAGAAAGACGCGAGGGCACAATTGCAGGCTACTCCAGCTGAAGGAGTTAATGAAGCGGAGGTGGCGAGTGGAGGCCCTTGAAAGAGGGACCTGAAGGAGTATACGAGATGGCCTCTCTCCCTCCCTCCCTCTCTCTCTTTCTGGCTCTCTCTCTCTCCTTTCCCCGTCCCTCTTTCTCTACCTTCCCCCTCCCTCTTTCTCTCCCTTCCCTCCCCCTCCCTTCTCTCTCTCTCCCTTCCCTCCCCCCCCTCTCTCTCTCTCTCCCTTCCCTCCCCCTCCCTCTCTCCTTTCTCTTTCTTTCTCTTTCTCTCTCTTTCTCTCTCTCTCTCTCCCTCCCTCCTCCAGAAGACGGACGGCTGCAGGTGATGATGAGGGAACCTTTGTGTCACGACGACAGGGAACTGGACCCGCTGTGGACGAAAGAGAAAAGTGGAGATCCGAAAGGACTGGAGAAAATGTTGAAGAACAGGTAACGCGCAGCAGAGAATTGGTGGGGAAAAGGAAAAAAAGAACATGAATTTATATTGCGACAGGATTTGAATGAATAATGTAGGATATTTCCCATGTTGCGAATATAAACAAAAGAGCAAAACAAGCATAAAAACATAAAAATCACGGAGAAAGAATGAACGTTAGATGGGAAGAAAAGGAGCTAGTTCTCTCTAGCTATAAATGTCACCGAAAAAATACCAAAGAAAGAATGGCTGGAGCAAGAGGTCAGTAACAATATATATATATATATGTGTGTGTGTGTGTGTGTGTGTGTGTGTGTACATATATTTATCTATTTATTGACACAAAGTCTATAGTATCAAAATCCACCAAACAAGAGAACTGCCCAATCAAGGAGCCCAAGAAACCAGGGAGAAAAAGAGGAGACGCGGCGATCCCTGCAGAAGAGACCTCCGCCCCGAAGGCTCTGACATGTAGTGAATAATCAATGGCGGACAGAGGGCCCTCCCAAGCACTCACTGAAGGCTGACCTGGTTACTAGTGACGTGGTTATAGAATTCCTGATGAGAGTGTGAGCGCCCTGGGCAGAGTGGGCGGTGACGAATGGCTGGGAGGAGGAGACAAAAGGGAGTAATGATGGCGAACAGGGACTAGGAAAGGTTGGAAAGGTTTAATAAATAAATGCAAGACGATAGTGCACAGGTCTACCGATAATGCATTTTTTTTTAAATATTTTCTTTGAATGTATGCCAAGCTAGGTATTCTATCAGATATATTGACCACTTTATTTGACATGGATGAATGTTATTTAGCTTTCATAATCATTCAAACATAGTGAATGGATTTTCTGAATATATTTGTTTGGTGAATATCGGTTTCGATCAACAGTTAAATTCTGCTGTGGAGACGGGTATTGGCAGTCGCTATTCTTAGATCAACGTTTGTAAACATAGATAACATTATGACGACGATATTGATTTGCTTTGTGTATATGTTTACACGCACGCTCACACACACATACATACATATACACACACAAACATGTATATTTATACATATATATACACATACACACACATATATATATAAATAGAGAAAAAGATACACATGCAGACAGAGACGTTCATTAAAGTTAACGTCGTGTCTGGAGCGCCGTGCCGAGGGAGGGGGAGGGGGGGGAGGCGAAGGGGCGCTGCAAGGTGGCCTCATCGGAGGGAATCACGCCCCCCCCCCCCTCAGAGGCCGTGGGCGCCGACCGTGAAGGAGCCGCCGCCTGTTGAGCGCGGATCCCCTCGCGGGCGGCGGCGGCAATCAATCTATCGCAATAACCAATCTATTGTCTCTGGAGCCGCGGATGTTTACCCCCCCACCCCCCCACCCCCAACTCCCCCCCACCCCCCCAGGCGCCCCCCAACCGCCCTCGCAGCTGCTGGGCGTCGAGATATCATACAGAGACGAAATCCTTCAAGAGATACGGATTAATAACCCCGTGAGAACGCCCAGATGTTGCTGGCGTTGCTGTCACGAGGACAATCAACTGGAAATTGCAACATCTACGCCGTGCTATGACTCCATGTATAATCCTCAAGCCGCCTGCTACACCTAAACCTAAATCCAGAATCACGTTAAATCTATAAAATACCACTTAAACCTATCAATTTCATACTCAGTCACAATTTCCCTACAATGTAAAACATACCAGCAAGACATACCACCGCTTCTGGTATTTTTTTGTTTCCGGGTACTATTTACCATTCTAGAGCGTATACCGTTTTCGTTCCATAATGCACGATTTCCCTCAGGACATCCGGGACCTGTTGTGAGAATGGGCCAATTATAGCGAGAAGACCCCCCCCCCCTTCCCCCTTCCCCCTCCCCTCCCCCTCCCATCCCCTTGCCAGCATTTTAATATCGTGTCTATTTATCTTGTCCCATCTGTCCTTCCCTCCTTCCCCTTGTGCAGTCACAGCTGTTGCAACCTCCGTGCATGCACAGCTGTGAGTGTTAGCTCAGTATGTGTTGGTGTGTGTTTGCGTACTGAATGAGAATTAAAAGAAAAAAAAAAGTGGAAACGATTATGTAAACCCACACATACAAATATAATAATATCAATTTTCTTTAAAAAAAAATGTGTTTGCGTACTGAATGAAAATTTTAAAAAATAAAGTGAAAACGATTATGTAAATCCACACATACAAATATAATAATACCAATTTTCTTTAAAAAAAACCAAAAAACCCGACAGTGACTTTTAACTTTTGCAACCCTCCGCTTTCTGCGACTTCCCAGGAACTCTTGCAACGGGATTTTTTTTTCCTTTTTTTCCTTTTTTTCCTTTTTGTTTGCCTCACTTTCCCGCAAATTAGACGTCCTTTGTGCCGCGCCGTCGGAGGAGGATCAGGTGACCGCGAAAAATATCCTAATGGTTCTGCGGCGAGCAAAAGACAGCGGAATCTTGAGCATTTTTTTGAAAATCTAAAGCCAAGACGCCCGAGAGAGAGAGGGAGAGGGAGAGGGAGAGAGAGAGAGAGAGAGAGAGAGAGAGAGAGAGAGAGCGAGAGGGAGAGGGAGAGGGAGAGAGAGAGAGAGAGAGAGAGAGGGAGAATAAAGCGGATTAAATATGCTTAAAGATATATTAAATTTGTGTGTGTGTGTGTGTGTGTGTGTGTGTGTGTGTGTGTGTGTGTGTGTGTGT
>NC_091571.1:38277102-38294602 GCF_042767895.1 Penaeus vannamei
CGCACGCACACACACACAAACTTATTCATACACACGCACATGGACATACACGCACATTATATGTAATTTTTTTTCTGATATTAGAACTGACTTAACAAACAATATAAAAGAGAGAGAGAGAGGGAGAGAGAGAGAGAGAGAGAGAGAGAGAGAGAGACAAGAGAGAGAGAGAGAGAGAGAGAGAGAGAGAGAGAGAGAGAGAGAGAGAGAGAGAGAGAGCCGAGAGAAAGGAAAGAGAGAGAGAGAGAGAGAGAGAGAGAGAGAGAGCCGAGAGAGCCGAGAGAGCCAGGTCCTCGTTGGCCATTCCGACACATTTATGGTGATCCGTTTAAGTCTCGAATGTTCATACACATTCATGTATTCACACGTTCGATTTGACCTCTGTTCACCGAGGTCTTTCGCTTGGCACTTTCATTCTTAATCAATATTCCTTCTCTATTTTTTTTCCTGTTTATATGACGTTGCTGGTAGAGATATTTATTCAATTTATTCGAATAAATCAAATATACAGATCTTAGGACGTGGAAACACATTCTTGGAACAACAATACCATTCGCATATAAAAACAAAGTAAGAAAAATCTGAACAATGCAATGTAGAAATGTATTCATGGGAATATCGAGGCTGGGAGTACCAATACCTCTTTACACCAAAAATAAATAAATAAAAAAACAAAAACTAAACACACACACGTATTTCCTCCCCCCCCCCTTTTCACTTCCTTTTAACCATCTGGAGAAAAAGAGAAGTAAATATACACACATTTCCTTCTCCTATTTTCCTCACTTTTCGATCAGGCATCTCGAGAGAAAATAAAACAAAGAAAAAAACAAAACAAAACAATATATAAACACCTTTCTTTCCCTTCTTTCCCTCTCCTTCCCTCTCCTTTTCAACCAGGTATCTTGAGAAAATAAAACAAAGAAAAAAACAAAACAAAACCATATATAAACACATTTCTTTCCCTTCCTTCCCTCTCCTTTCCCTTCCTTTTCAACCGGTCATCTTGAGAAAATAAAACAAAGAAATAACAAAAAATCTACACACGCATTTCCTTCCCCTTCCTTTTCAACTGGGCATTTTGAGAAAGAGAGAGAGAAAAAAACACACACACGCATATTATTCCTTCCCTCCTTTCCCTCCCTGTTCAACCAGGCATCTTAAGAAAACAAAACAAAACAAAATATAAACACATTCCCTTCCCTCCCTATTTAAACTGGCATCTTCAGAAAATAAAACAATATAAACAAACATAAAACAAACAAACAAACACGCATACCCTTCCCTCCCTATTTAACCAATCATCTTCAGAAAATAAAAACAAACAGAAAACAAACAAACAAGTATATCCTTCCCTCTCCTTTTAGAAAACAAATAAAAAACAAACAAACACGTATATCCTTCCCTCCCCTTTTTAACCAATCATCTTCAGAATATAAAAACAAACAGAAAACAAACAAACAAGTATATCCTACCCTCTCCTTAAAAAACAAAAAAAAAAAAAAAAAAAAAACACGTATACCCTTCCCTTTCCTTTTTAACCAATCCTCTTCAGAAGACAAACAAACCAAAAACAAACAAAAAGCAAACACACAAACACGTATATCCCTCCCACCCCTTTTTAACCAGGCGTCTTGAGGATCTCCAATGACGTCCTTGCTGCTCCTTGTATTCAAATCCGACCCCGCTGTGCAGCTGCCTGATCCCGAGGAGGTTCCCGCTGTGGGAATCTTATTGACTTGGCCGTGATTCTGAGGAGCGACTGAGAGGGAGGCTTCGCTGTCTTGTGGGGGAGTCACGGTCGGGGACGGTGGTCGAGCTTCCCTTTTTGAGTTGTTCGTGTTTGTTTGATTTTTTTTTTGGGGGGTGGGGGTAGGGTGGGGAGGGGGAGTGGGGGGGCTTTCATTCAGGTTTTGTTTTGATTTATATAGTTTCGTTTTTATTCGGTTTTATTTTTGGGTTTTCGTGTTTTTTTTTTATTTTGTCTTTATTTTTTGTTTTTCGTTTTCATTCAGTCTTGTTTTCATTTTTTTCTTTTTTCAGCCTTGTTGTTGTTTTTTGTTTGTTTCTACTCAGTTTTTTTATTCAACTGTTTTTATTTTTTGTTGTTTCTATATTCTTTAACCTTTTCTATGATAATTCTCGTCTGTGCACTGTGGTTCTTTTTTCTACCAGGCCTATATAATCAAAGGGAACTTTTCTTTCTGTGTTTAGGCCTGCACTCACACTATAATAATAATAATAATAATAATAATAATAGTAATAATAATAATAATAATAATAATAATAACAATAATAATAATAACAATAATAATAACAATAATAATAATAAAAAGAATAACAACAATAATAATAATAACAACAATAATAATAATAATAATAATAGCAACAATAATAATAATAATAATAACAATAATATTAATAATAATAATAATAATAATAATAATAATAATAATAATAATAATAATAATAATAATAATAATAACAAAAACAACATATATCATTGCCATTTTCATTACAATCAACATCATTCTATTACATATTTTTTTCTTCAGACAGTAGAATAGGACACAGCTTCTCCTCCCTCTCATCTTTATCTATTCATCATATTTCTTATATTTATATATATATATATCATATTTATTCATTATTATATATCATATTTATTCATCATATATTTATTCATCATATTTAACGAGGAGGACGATAACATGCACATGACCATCACCACTTCATCGTCTCATTCGTCATCTTTACTACATCTATTTTCACATTCTTATCTCTATCTCCCACGTCCTCACGCCCCTTATCACGTTTATCAACACTATTTACTACACTATTTATCTCTATCTCCACGCCCTTGTCTCATTTATTATTACTGCCTTTACCACTTAACATTCTTATCTCTATCTCCACGCCCTTATCACATTTATCATTACTGTACTTACCACTTAACATTCTTACTTCTATCCCCACGTCTCTTTATCACATTTATCACTACTGCCTTTACCACTTAACATTCTCATCTCTAGCCCCACGTCCCTTTATCACGTTTATCAACACTATTTACTACTTAACATACTTATCTCTATCTCCACGCCCTTATCTCATTCATTATTACTACCTTTAACACTTAACATTCTTATCTTTAGCCCCACGTCCCCACGCCCTTTATCACATTATTACTGCCTTTACCACTTAACATTCTTATCTCTGTCCCCACGCTCTTATCTCATTTATCACTACCGCCTTTACCACTTAACATTCTTATCTCTACGCCCACGTCCCCACGTCCCTTTATCACATTTATCACTACTGCCTTTACTACTTAACATTCTTATCTCTACACCCACGTCCTTATCACATTTATCATTACCGCACTTACCACTTAACATTCTTACTTCTGTCTCCACGCTCTTATCTCATTTATCAATACTGCATTTACTACTTAACCTTCTTACTTCTATCCCCACGTCCCTTTATCCCATTTATCATTAGTGCCTTTACTACTTAACATTCTTATCTCTATCTCCACGCCCTTGTCTCATTTATCATTACTGTACTTACCACTAACATTCTTACTTCTATCCCCACGTCCCTTTATCACATTTATCACTACCGCCTTTACCACTTAACATTCTTATCTCTAGCCCCACGTTCGCTGGCTCGATCCCCACGGCCAAGCCACGGCCTCTTTGCGAGCACCTCCACTTACAAAAGACTCTCTGGTGGGGGTAACTTTGGTAATTAGAACTTCATTACAACGCGAGGGGGGCGAACGGATGCGGGAGGGAGGGAGGGAAGGGAGGGAGGGAGGGAGGGAAAGGGAGAGGGTGGGAGGGAAGGGAAAGGGAGAGGGAGGGAGGGAGGGTAAGGGAAAGGGAGAGGAAAGGGAGAGGAAGGGGAGAGGGAGGGAGGAAGGAAAGGAGGGAGGGAGGGAAGGGAAGGGAGGGTGAGAGGGAGGGAGGGAGGGAGAAGGAGGGAGGGAAGGGGAGGGAGGGAGGGGGGAAAGGGGAGAGAGGGGAGGAGGGAGGGAAGGGGAAAGGGAGAGGGATGGAAGGGGAAGGTGAGGGAGGGAAGGGAGAGGGAGGGAGAGGGAAGGGAGAGGGAGGGAGAGAGACAGAGAAAGAGAGAAAGAGAGAGAGAGAGAGAGAGAGAGAGAGAGAGAGAGAGAGAGAGGGAAAGAGAGAGAGAGAGAGAGAGAGAGAGAGAGACAGACAGACAGAGACAGAGGCAGAGAGAAAGAGAGAGAGAGAGAGAGAAAGAGGTAGCGATGTCCTTTCCCTAAAAGTACAATTAAGGAAATGACAACCTTGATAACCCTTCGTTCTTTCTGAGGCTTCTCCTCTCCTTGGTGACTAATTCGTTTCTTTTTAATTGACTTTTTTACATAAATCCATTTCTCTCTGTCTCTCTCTCTCTCTCTTTTCTTTTTAATTGACTTTTTTTTTTTACATAAATCCATTTCTCTCTCTCTCTCTCTCTTTTCTTTTTAATTGACATTTTTTTTTACATAAATCCATTTCTCTCTGTCTCTCTCTCTCTCTCTTTTCTTTTTAATTGACATTTTTTTTTACATAAATCCATTTCTCTCTGTCTCTCTCTCTCTCTCTTTTCTTTTTAATTGACTTTTTTTTTTTACATAAATCCATTTCGCACACACGTCTTTGTTTAAAAGAAGAGGGAGAAAAATTATCCCCTTCTCAAAAAAATATGGCCGATACATAGACTAATAAAGAGAAATTGAAAAAAAAAAATTAACGTAGAAAATACAATACAAATGGAAGCCTCAGAAAGAAAGAAATAAAGAAAAAAACAATAAAAAATATTAACATGTGGATAAAAACTATAATCAATATCACATCAAAAAAACATTGATATTAAGGTCATTTTAGAAAGAAAAAAAAAAACATACGCTTGCAATGTCAATGAAATATCAACAAAGTCAGAAGCCAATCATTTAATAAACATCGATAAAATATATACTCTTCGCTCGCTAATTTTCGTCTTCATTTCACTCCACTTAATTTTACGCACAACATCAGCCGCAAATTTTGCAAAAATCTTGTGTTTACCGTACGAATGGCACAACAAACACGTTTTCATTTTTCCATAAGGTCTGAATTCTCGCTCGCCTAAGCATAAATAAAAATAAAGAAAGGAAAATAAAAAAGAAGAGAAAATAAACTTGGCAGATAAACAATGCGGGAATGCATTGTTTATCTGCCAAAGATAAACAACAACCACTGCAAACATGAGCTTGGAAAAAAGTGGATTAATCTGTCTGCGTCTACACACATGCGTACACGTGTATACATTTAGAGTGTGCGTGAGTGTGTTAAATTGTGTAGAAGTATATGTATTTGTATATTTGTGTGTGTATGTGTTTATGTATATTTATGTGTGTATATGTATGTACGTGTGTGTGTATGTGTGTGTGTGTGTGTGTGTGTGTGTGTGTGTGTGTGTGTGTGTGTGTGTGTGTGTGTGTGTGTGTGTGTGTGTGTGTGTTTGTGTGTGCGTGTTTATATGTGTATGTACGCGCATGTATATAACAAGAAACACACATAAATATGCATATATGCACACGACCTACACGTGTCCATTTGCCTCCCCTATTTGTGTATCCGGAGCACATATTGTATCACACCATCACCACCTCCCCCATCCCCCTCCCCCTCTCCCCCCCTTGTTTGCCTCCACCACGGCTTTCGAGAGAAGGTTATTTCGGCCGTGACGCATATAAATGGATCCCAAGTTATGTTGAATAATGAAAAAAAAAAAAAAAAAAAAAAAAAAAAAAAAAAAAAAAATTGGTACGTTGGCAACTCGGAGGCGCAAAAGTTTCCAAGACGGTAAATATGGCGGAACAGGTTGCGGTCGGGAAATTGGGATCTAATTTTGGGGGGGGATTTTTTTTTTTTTTTTTATATACACACAGGGGGGGAGGGCGGTGGAGAGGATTCCGGCACGCACACACACACATACACACACAGATACACACACAGACACCACAATACCACTGATACCATACGTACATACGCTTAAAAAAAAAAAAAAAAAAAAAATCCATGGCACCCTCCCCTCCCCCCGCCCCCCGCCATTCACCCCGGGACTGTCTCTTAGATAACCAGGCGCGAAGTCTTAAAGATGCATTGTGAAGTTGAGGCTGCAAGAGGATACACGCCGTACGTGCAACATCTCTTTTTGAGGACGGATGCCGTACGTGCAACATCCCTTTTTGGGGACGGATGCCGTACGTGCAACATCTCTTTTTGAGGACGGATGCCGTACGTGCAACATCTCTTTTTGGGGACGGATGCCGTACGTGCAACATCTCTTTTTGGGGACGGATGCCGTACGTGCAACATCTCTTTTTGAGGACGGATGCCGTACGTGCAACATCTCTTTTTGAGGACGGATGCCGTACGTGCAACATCTCTTTTTGAGGACGGATGCCGTACGTGCAACATCTCTTTTTGGGGACGGATGCCGTACGTGCAACATCTCTTTTTGGGGACGGATGCCGTACGTGCAACATCTCTTTTTGGGGACGGATGCCGTACGTGCAACATCTCTTTTTGGGGACGGATGCCGTACGTGCAACATCTCTTTTTGGGGACGGATGCCGTACGTGCAACATCTCTTTTTGGGGACGGATGCCGTACGTGCAACATCTCTTTTTGAGGACGGATGCCGTACGTGCAACATCTCTTTTTGAGGACGGATGCCGTACGTGCAACATCTCTCTTTGGGGACCTTGATGTTGCAGACGGAAGAGATGTTCAAGCAATGGGAAGACTTGTAATGATGGTTAATGGTTTTAAGCATCTATTTGCAATGGGAAACTTGCAATAATGGTTCATGGTATAATATATATATATATATATATATATATATATATATATATATATATATCCAATGGAAAACTAGCAATTATGGTTGATAGCCTAAAAGATATACAAATATATATATATATATATATATATATATATATATATATATATATATATATATATATATATATATATATATATATATATATATATAGAGAGAGAGAGAGATAGAGAGAGAGAGAGAGAGAGAGAGAGAGAGAGAGAGAGAGAGAGAAATACACATCCAATGGAAAATCTGCTGTAATGGCTAATGGTTTAAAAATATATATCCAATGGAAAACTTGTAACTATGGCTAATGGTCTAAAATATATATATATACACATCCAAAAATTACAAAACTTTCAGTAATGATTAATGAATTAAAAATACATACACATCCAATAGAAAACATAGAGTGTACATAGAGGTATGCCGAGACATTCTGTACACGGGGATCGAAAGTGTACATAGAGGTGTACAGTGCATGTACACCTCGCGAGTGGTTCCCTAATGAGCCAAGGATGAGAGGCAGATTGAGGATGATAGGGAGAGGGAAATTGTGTTGAAGAAGGAAGATCTAAAGGGTTTGATGTGTCATTCCTCTTGTCAATCTTCTGTCTTTTATTCTCATTTTTTTTCTGTATTTTTTGTTTTTTCGGTGCTTTTCGTACCTTTTATTCTCATTTTTTTTTTTTTTTTTTTTTTGGTTTTCCTTTTATTCTCATTTTTTCTGTATTTTTTGTTTTAGTTTTTTTTTTTTTTTAGTTTTTCCTTTGCTTTTCGTTCCTTTTTGATTGGTTTTTGGTTCTTTGTCCCCTTCCATCTCTTTCTTTCATCACTCTTCCTCCCGTCTCAACCTCTCAATCTTTTTTCCTTCCCTCTTCTTCCTCCTCCTTCTCTCCCTCCCTCCCTCTCCTCGCCCCTCCCCTTCCTCATCCTCTCTCCCTCTCCCCTCTCTCTCTCCCTCCCTCTCCCTCCCCCACTCCCACCCCCTCCTTCTCTCCCTCCCTCCCTCTCCTCGCCCCTCCCTTTCCTCATCCTCTCTCCCTCCCCTCTCTCTCTTCCTCCCCCACTCCCACCACCTCCTTCTCTCCCTCCTCCTCCTTCTCTCCCTCCCTCCTCCCTCTCCTCGCCCCTCCACTTCATCATCCTCTCCTTCACTCTCTCTCCCTCTCCTCTCCTCGCCCCTCCTCCTCTCCCTCATCATCCTCTCCCTACCCCTCCCCTTCCTCCTCATCCTCACTCCCTCCTCCCCTCTCTCTTCCCCTTCCTCCTCGCCATCCCTTCGTGCCCCTCCCCTTCCTCATCCTATACCTCCCCCCACTCCCTCCTCCTCCTTCTCTCCCACCCTCCCCTTCCTCTCTCCCTCCCTCTCCTTACCCCTCCCTCCCTCCCCCTCCTTCCCTCTCCTCGCCCCTCCTACCCCTCCCTTCCTCATCCTCCCCTCTCTTCCCCTCC
Organism: Penaeus vannamei; assembly: GCF_042767895.1. Classification (NCBI taxonomy): domain Eukaryota; kingdom Metazoa; phylum Arthropoda; class Malacostraca; order Decapoda; family Penaeidae; genus Penaeus; species Penaeus vannamei. The sequence goes on from NC_091571.1 coordinate 38,285,437, forward strand.
CCTCTCCCCTCCTTCCTCTCGCCATCCCTCCGTGCCCCAAGTACTCTCCCTTCCTCATACTCTCCCTCCTTCCCCCACTCCCTCCTCCCACTCCTTCCTCCTCATCCTCCTCCCCCCCCCTTCCTCTCGCCATCCCTTCGTGCCCCCAAGTACTCTGACATCACATCCCATCCCGCGAGAGAGAGAGGGACGTGGCGGACGTGGCTCGTCGTCGACCAGCGAGGCAAGATCACTCCCTCGTTGTTTATGAGTCGATGTCGATGTCGACCCTCTCGTCCCTTTCCCAGCGTCAGACATTCTGCTTCCGCGCGGCGACCGGTGGGGGTGGAGGTGGGGTAGGGGGGGTTTCTGGGGTGTGTGTGTGGGGGGGTAAAATCTGAGTGTGGGGGGGATAGAATTTTGAGTATGTTGGCGGGGGTGGGGTAGGGTGGGGTGGGGGTGGGGTTTCTGGGGTGTGTGTGTGTGGGGGGGGAGGTAAAATTCTGAGTGTGGGGGAGGGGGTGGGGTTTCTAGGGTGTGGGGGGATAAGAATTTTGAGTGTGCGGGTGGGGTAGGGTGGGGTGTGGGGGGGAGGTAAAAATTCTGAGTGTGTGGGTGGGGTAGGGTGGGGTTTCTAGGGTGTATGTGGGGGGGGAGGTAAAAATTCTGAGTGTGTGGGCGGGGGTGGGGTAGGGTGGGGTTTCTGGGGGAGATAAGAATTTTGAGTGTGCGGGTGGGGGTGGGGTAGGGTGGGGTGTGTATGTGGGGGGGGAGGTAAACATTCTGAGTGTGTGGGTGGGGGGGGAGGTAAAACTCTGAGTGTTTAGGTGAGGGTGGGGTAGGGTGGGGGTTTCTGGGGTTTGTGGGGGAGGTAAAAATTCTGGGTGTGTGGGTGAGGGTGGGGTAGGGTAGGGGGTTCTGGGGTGTGTGGGGGGTATAAAAATTCTGAGTGTATAAGTGGGGGTGGGGTAGGGTGGGGTTTCTGGGGTGTGGGCGGGGAGGTGGGTGGGGGTAGGGGTAGGGTGGGGTTTCTGGGGTGTGTGGGGGGAAGGTAAAAATTCTGAGTGTGGGTGAGGGTGGGGTTTCTGGGGTGTGTGTGTGGAGGTGGAGGTAAAAATTCTGAGTGTGTGGGTGGGGGTGGGGGTAGGGTGGGGTTTCTGGGGTGTGTGTGGGGGGGGAGGTAAAAACTCTGAGTGTATGGGTGGGGGTAGGGTAAGGTGGGGTTTCTGGAGTGTGTGTGTGGGGGGGGGGAGGAGAGATAAGAATTCTGATTTATACCCAAAGTAGCGGTTCTTCTGGGGTGTACGTCGTTATTTTTTTATATGATTTCTTGAAGAATGGAAAAAGGGGATTTATTTCTTCAAGATATAGTTTGATAAAATGTATGATTAAGGAGTAATTCGTGCGTAACGGGATAGTTTGAATATAATACAGGTATCTACTACAACGAGAAATAAGGCGAAGGATGCAGAATATGAAATTTCTAAATGCAATCACAATAAACGAAAATACAACGAAATCCATAACTATTCAAACTGACACTGTTCTTTTCCTTATATTTCTTTTATTTCTTGCTCTATCACATTATTTTATTTATTGATTTTACTTTCATTTTATTATTATGTTATTTTATTTTATTTTTATCTTATTTCATTTTATTTTTATCTTATTTCATTTTATTTTTGTCTTATTTCATTTTATTATTATTATTATTTCTATTTATTTTTTTATTTTCATTTTTTTTTTTTTTTTTTTTTTTGCAAAAGATAAGTTTTAATAATAATAAAATAATATTATAATGATATAATAATATAAAGAAGAGCAGCCGAGTCCATCGCTCCGAAAGGGTCACAGGTCACCAGCTTGACCCTTTCTGCCCCAAGATCTTCGGAACCGGGTCGAAGGGAACGGAAAAGATCGCGGAGGAACAAAAGGGTTAAACCTCCCCCCCTCCCCCCTCCCCCCTCTCCACCCCCTCCCCTCCTTTCCTTTGCTTCTCTCTTACGCTTCCTTTTCCGAAATACACGAGAGAAATAAAACAGCAAATAAATAAGATGTCCTCTGGTGCCTCCCCGTTGGCACCCTCTCCCCTCATGGCCCTCCGAGCGTGGCACGGGGACTCGCGAGGGGGGGGGGGAGGGGGGCGGCCTTTCATCTTTCAGCGACTCGGAAAACGCTGAGTCTCGGGTTTCGTCCTCGTGACTGACTCTCGACTCGCGAGTTAAAGGGCGTTGCCGGCGACGTTTCTCAACGAGATGTCTTCAGAGAAATACACGTACACGCACACACACACACACACACACACACACACACACACACACACACACACACACACACACACACACACATATATGCATAAGCACATACATACATAAACACACACATACACAAACGTACACATACATAAACACATGCTTAAAAACATACACAAATAAACACACACACACACACACACACACGCACACACACACACACACACACACACACATATATATATATATATATATATATATATATATATATATATATATATATATATATATATATATATATATATATATCCACAGACAGCTGTAAAGTTAAATGACATGCAGCACAAAGGCCTGAAAAGAACAACGGCCGCGATGTCGTTTGTGCAGCGAGAGGGCCTGCGCGCGCGATCGCCAGCACGCTTCCCCTCTTTCATCCTGGCCCTGAGAGCCACCTCCAGCCTCGGTCATCGAGACACCGGCGAGACACCGCTCCGGGATCTCGCAGCGAGCATCGCCTGAGAAGACTTAATGCCTCGCTCTTCTTGCGGCCCTGCTTTTAAAAGCCTGCCTGCACTTCCCTCCCCCTCTCCCCCTCTTCCCCTCTCCCCATCCCCCTCGACCGCCTGAGTGCCACGGGACGACCTTGGCACTGCCTGGCTCTCGGCTGGCGGGGGAAGTGTCATTAAACTCGCGGCGGGAGAGACAATGGCGCCCAGACACACGAGTCGCAACTTGCTAGCGAGGCACACGGCGGGTAAGGCTTTTGTCTCGCTTGAAGTAATAAGACATTAGACCAAAAAGAGATAAGTGAAAGTGATTCTCCTTTCCGTCGGTTTTCATTTTTCTTCCAGTCCTCTCCTTTCCCTTCCTCTGTTCCCCTTTTTTCAGTCCTCTCATTTCCCTTTTTTTCAATCTTCTTTCCCTTCCTCTATTTCACTATTTTCAGTCCTCTCCCTTCCCTTCCTCTGTTCCCCTTTTTTCAGTCCTCTCCTTTCCCTTTTTTTCAATCTTCTTTCCCTTCCTCTGGTTCCCCTTTTTTCAGTCCTCTCCTTTCCCTTCTTTTCAATCTTCTTTCCGTTCCTGTGGTTCCCTTTTTTCAGTCCTCTCATTTCCCTTTTTTTTCAATCTTCTTTCCCTTCCTCTGGTTCCCTTTTTTTCAGTCCTCTCCCTTCCCTTCCTCTGGTTCACTTTTTCAGTCCTCTCATTTCCCTTTTTTTCAATCTTCTTTCCCTTCCTCTGGTTCCCTTTTTTTTCAGTCCTCTCCTTTCCCTTCTTTTCAATCTTCTTTCCCTTCCTCTATTTCCATTTTTTCAGTCCTCTCATTTCCCTTTTTTTCAATCTCCTTTCCCTTCCTCTGGTTCCCTTTTTTTCAGTCCTCTCCTTTCCCTTCTTTTCAATCTTCTTTCCGTTCCTCTGGTTCCCTATTTTCAGTCCTCTCATTTCCCTTTTTTTCAATCTTCTTTCCCTTCCTCTATTTCCCTTTTTTCCAGTCCTCTCCCTTCCCTTCCTCTGTTTTCGCGTTTCCTCCTCCTCCTCCTTCCCTCTCCGCTGCGGAGTTATTGCAACGACCTGATATTTCAGCTTTAACAGTGCAAGGGCGCAGTAACCTTCAGCAGGACCCGTACTCGTTCTCGTCCAAGGCAAGCCCTATCGGAGTACCCCGAGGCGCACACGAGCCGCGTTCATTAAACTTTTCAAAAAAAAAAAAAAAAAAAAAAAAAAAAATGGACCGACGAGAACCTGCCAACTCATGGGACGCCAAAGGGTTGGTGCCAATTCTTGCCGACGGGGAAAGAACTCTCTCTCTCTCCGCCAGAGGCCTCTCTCTCTCTCTCTCTCTCTCTCTCTCTCTCTCTCTCTCTCTCTCTCTCTCTCTCTCTCCCTCTCTCTCCCTCTCTCTCTCTCTCTCTCTCTCTCTCTCTCCAAGAAGTCCGCCAGGAAACGAAACCCGACGAACAGCTCAAAAGAAAGAAAGAAAAGAACAAAAAAAAAAGAGGAAAACAGAGGAAGGAAAAGGAGAGAACTGAAAAAAAGGAACAAACAAACAAACAAAACACACATCAACACTGAAAAAAAGGAACAAAAAACAAACAAATAAACAAAAACAACAGCAAAAGCAACACGCTAACAGGCGCCAAATCCCAGCGAAGGCTCCAGAGAATTCCCGGCGCCTAGGCCTACCCACCCGGGCATCCCTCGGCCAGCCGTGGAGACCTGCAGCTCGAACCGCGGCCGCCGGTTCCTCGTCGCTTTAATCAACGCGAACCGGACGTCGCCGCCGCTCGCTGTGGCACGGTTGACTGCGCAGCTTCAGTCCGGTTTGCACAGTGCCAGTGCCTGCTGGACCTGCTCGTCCCCGGAGTGAAAACCATGTGTGAATCCTCGAAATTCGACCTAATGGCACCCGTTCAAGCCTTATCTTTTCCCCTTTTTTTCTGAAAACCAGAAAATGAAAGAAAAGAAGGCTGATAATCGAAACCAGTGAAAAACAAGAAAAAAATAAAATAAAATAAATAAAAGAAATAGATTAAAACTAAAAGAAAAAAATTGAAAACCAAAAAAAAAAAAAAAAAAAAAAAAGAATATCCGACAAAAATACGAAACAAAACAGAAAAAAAGAGAAAAACCGAAGAAAAACAAATCCCAAAAAGAAAAAAAGAAAAAAAAAACGAAAACCAATCTCCACAAATGAACTTTAATTTACTACAAGATTATGAACAAAGTTTTCGATATTTTCAAAGCCTTTTGCTGCGAAGAATCGGAACAAGTTTTCGGCGATCGTGAGATTTTTCCTTCGAATTTTTGTGGAATTTCGTCGAAGAAAAAAAAAAAAAAAGTTTGCTACTCTCTTTCATTAAGATTATTTCCGGGTTTTGTCCTTATAATAATAATAATAATAATGATAATAATGATGGTGATGATGATGATGATGATGATGATAATAATGATAATAATAATAATAATAATGGTGATGATAATAAAAACAAAGAGAGAGAGAGAGAGAGAGAGAGAGAGAGAGAGAGAAGAAAACCAAAAAGTTGCATTTCACAAACACCTAGTTTCCCTTCGCCCCGTCCATGCCCTCCTCCTCCTCCTCCCCCTCCCCCTCCACCCCCTCCCCCTCCTCCTACCTACCCCTCCACCACCACCCCCTCCTACCTGCACCCCCTCCCCCCCTTCTACCTCCTCCTCCGTTCTCCTACCCCTCCCTCCTCCCTACCTCCTCCCCCTCCACCACCACCTACCTCCTTCTTCTCCTACCCCGTCCCTCCTCCTCTTCCATCACCCCCCCGTCCCCCTCCCCATCCTCCTCCTCCTCCAGCTGCGGGGAATTGGCGAATCCTCATCCGAATTCACGGAAGGACTCCGGCCGCACCTCCTCCTCCTCCTCCTCCTCCATTCGCTCGACGCCGCCGGATTCGGAGGTATAGACTCGGCATGAATATTGGGGAGTAAATATCAGCGGTGGAGTGGGGTAGGCGAGAGGTTTCCGAATCAACATATAGCCTTAAATACAATACACATACATACACACACACATATATTTATATATATATGTATATATACACACAGACACACACATATACAAATGTATATATACACACAGACACACACATATATAAATGTATAAATACACAGACACACACATATACAAATGTATATATACACACACACACATATATATAAATGTATATATACACACAGACACACACATATATAAATGTATTTATACACACAGACACACACACATATACAAATGTATATATACACACAGACACACACTTATATAAATGTATATATACACACAGACACACACACATATAAATGTATAAATACACACAGACACACATATACAAATGTATACACACACACACACACACACATAAATGTATATACACACAAACACACACACACATATATAAATGTATATATACACACAGACACACACACATATAAATGTATATATACACACAGACACACACACATATAAATGTATATATACACACAGACACACACACACACACACGCACACAAATACACACACATATACATAAATCGTAAATATACAAAGACGAAAAAGATGGAAAATACGCGTGCGATACATTCCTTATCCCGAGATCAGCTTAACTCCACAAACAGTTATCTCGTCCAACCCTTTCCTTTTCCATCTTCGCTAACCCCCCTCCCTCCCCCCTCTCCCTCCCTCTATGGCCTCTATCCCCCCCTCTCCCTCCCTGTATGGTCTCTACCCCCCTCCCTGTATGGCCTCTATCCCCCTCCCACCTCCCTCCCTGTATGGCCTCTACCCCCCTCCCTCCCTGTATGGCCTCTACCCCCTCCCTCCCCCTCTATGGCCTCCTACCCTCCCTCCCTGTATGGCCTCTAACCCCCTCCCTCCTGTATGGCCTCCTACCCCTCCCCTTCCTCCCTGTATGGCCTCTACTCCCTCCCTGTATGGCCTCTCACCCCTCCCTCCCCTCCTCCCATGGCCTCCCTACCCCCTCCCTCCCCTGCATGATCTCTACCCTCCCTCCCTCCCTGTATGGCCTCTCTACCCTCCCTGTATGGCCTCCACACCTCCCTCCCTGTATGGTCTCTACCCTCCCTCCCTGTATGGCCTCTACCCTCCCCTCCCTCCCTGTATGACCTCCACCACCCCCTCCCCCTCCCTGTATGGCCTCTACCCCCTCCCTACCCCCTCTATGGCCTCTACCTCCCTCCCTCCCTGTATGGCCTCTACCCCCTCTCCCTCCCTATAGCCTCCTACCCCCTCCCTCCCTCCCTATGGCCTCTACCCCCCTCCCCTCTATGGCCTCTACCCCCTCCCCTCTATGGCCTCCCTCCCCCCTCCCCCCTCTATGGCCTCCTACCCCCCTTCCCCCTCTTTATCCGCGATGAATGTACGAGTTGCCGACGTCTATTTAATCAGGACCAGCAGGATTGTCTCGACGTGTCAGCAAATTTCCTTCTTCCTTTATCGCTCCGATCACCGGCATACAAGGCCCCCTCCCTCCCCCCCTCCCCCTCTCCCCAGCTCTGGTCCCTGTCCTCACACACACACACACACACACACACACACACACACACACACACACACACACACACACACACACACACACACACACACACACAAACCGTTTGTCTCTTTTCTCCCCTAGTCATCAACACAGGTCTTCTGTCTCTGTCTCTGTCTCTGGTTCTCGTTTTCGTTCTCTCTCTCTCTCTTCTCTTTCTTTCTTTCTTTCTTTCTTTCTTTCTCTCTCTCTCTCTCTCTCTCCCCTCTCTCTCTCCCTCCCTCCCTCTCTATCTCCCTCCCTCCCTCTCTATCTCCCTCCCTCCTCCATCTCCCTCCCTCCATCTCCCTCTCTCTCTCCATCTTCCTTTCCCTCCCTCCATTTCCCTCTCCCTCTCTCCATCTCCCTCTCCCTCCCTCCATCTACCTCGTTCTCTTCTGTTGCTGTCTGTTTTTCCTCGTTTTCTTTTTATTATCTCTCTAATCCTCTTTTACTCCTTTTCCTTTTTCTTGTTACCACCTCTTTCCCCTGTTCTCTTCCTAGTGCTACTCTTTATCTTCTGTTGCTATCTCCCTCTCGATCCCTCTCGCCCTCCTTTTCTCTCTGTCTCTCCCTCTCGCCTCCCCCCCCCCTCCCCTTATTCTGACCACCGCTGGAAGTTGATATGGTCGATAATTCTAAAAGTTAGCCTTGCGAAACGAACCCATTGTGTGTGTGTGTGTGTCCTCCTCCCTGGCCCCTCCCCCTCTGTTCCAGCGCTGGGCCCTCCTACTTCCAGCACCCCCCCCCCCCTGCCCCTTCCCCCTCCCCCCACTGTCCCTTCGTCAGCGCTGGGCCCTCACTCCCTCCACCACCCGCCCTCCCCTCCCCCTCCCCCCCCCACTGTTCCCTTCGTCAGCACCCGCCCCCTCCCTCCCCTCCCCCCACTGTCCCTCTCCGTCAGTCAGCACCCGCTGACGAAGGGACTGTCCCTTCGCCAGCACCCGTCCTCCTCCCCCTCCCCCCCACTGTCCCTTCGTCAGCACCCCCCCTCCTGTCCCTTCGTCAGCGCCGGGCCCTCCCCCTTCCAGCAAGTTTATGGCATCGCGGGCTCTGTACCCGAGGCCTGAGGACATCGACCACAAACTTGCTCTTTCTATGCATTTCTCGGTCCCAGACTTAATGGCCGTCGACGTAACTCATCCCCGGAAATGATTTCACCTTCAGCAAATGCGGCAGATGATGCAACATCTAATCCCCTGGGTTGATGTGCGAGTGGGGATGCAAGCGGTTGCGTGGGAGAGAGAGAAGAAAGAAAGAGAGAAGGAAAGAATGAAGGAAAGGGGGAAGGAATGGTCGTTCTATCAACGGTACAAAATTCGGCAATGGTCATCCAGTCCAGCGAACGTAAACGGTAAAAAACTTCTAGAAATTCCACAACGCATGATCGCATTTCACATAAAATAGTTATCTAGTTGAAATAAATAGGTGCAGCTATTATTAATTGGGTCTGTCCCGTTGCCCAGTTAACGACCCTGCAGTTTGTCATCGCCTCATAATCAGTTCTATATGGCTGGTCGTTGATCGTTAACTCTCTCTCTCTCTTGTTTACACATCAATTATCTTTGCTAATGACCTTGTTCACTCTCTAAACTACCCCTAATTGTCACCCTCGTTACCTTAACTACTCTACAACAATTATCCTTATCATCATCACTTTTACGATAATCAACAATCATCATTATCGCGTTTCATTTTTGCCGTCATGAGATCAGATAATACCGACTCAGTACCCGAAGTCCTTCCCAGGTTGAGACGCACACAAACAAACATAAAAACTCGCACAGATTTATTATCGGTCGGTTGCTTATTATCGTTCGGTTGCGTCTCCTCAGTTTCGTAAACAAGGAACGTGAGAGTGCAGTTCCGACGTGTACTAAA
>NC_091571.1:38299602-38302102 GCF_042767895.1 Penaeus vannamei
CACACACATATACATATATATTCACACATACAAACATACAGTTCGTATATATATTGACAATGAAAATATATAATAAGAATTCAAATAATCCGAGAATAAAGTTAATGAAGTATTGACCTTCATCCGACCTCAAAAAAAAAAAAAAAAAAACTTCCATTTTCTCTTCCCCCTTAAATTATTCCTTCTCCCTGACATACAATTAGTTCCATTAGCTTATAGGACAACCCTCACCGCCTCGAGACACTGGATAGGAAGGACTTTTAATCTTCCTTTCTTTTTTTTAAAGAGGATGAGAAAAAGGATAATGAAAATCAATCTATTTTTTTTCTCTCTTTTCTGGCTACGTTACGAGTGTGTTCCTATGCTAATGAGGATAATAGTGATGAGGTAATGATAATACCCATAACGAGGCTAATTGGCATATGCAACGAAGATAATTGTCTTTATGGAAGAAAACACCGTTCTCGATAAGAGAAAGAGAAAGAGAGAGAGAGAGAGAGAGAGAGAGAGAGAGAGAGAGAGAGAGAGAGACAGACAGAGACAGAGACAGAGAGAGACAGAGAAAGAGAGAGACAAACAGAGAAAGAGAGAGAGAGAAAGAAAGAGAGAGAGAGAAAAATAGATAGACAGAGAGAGAGAGAGAGAAATAGATAGACAGAGACAGAGAGAGAGAGCGAAAACAAGGCAAATACAAACACACAAAGAGGAGCAAACAGCATCCCACAACAGATATGGCGGCCGTTAGTGCCTGAGCCCCGGCACTGTTCCGCAGCGTTGGCACTAGAGGGGAGGAGGGAGAGGAGGGGGGGGGGGGGTCGAGGCAGTCCCTGTGTCAGCGTAGGATGAATGCCCATCTGAGGAGGGTCTTAAGAGCACTTCATTAGCATATGCAATAATTCATTCTTAGTTCGGTATCAGTTCGGGATGTCTATTTTCTTCCCCGTGTCTGTGACTGGCTTGGAGCCTCGGTCGGCGAATGCTCGCTCGCTCTCTCTTTCTCTTTCTCTTTCTCTTTCTCTTTCTCTCTCTCTCTCTCTCTCTCTCTCTTTTTCCCTCCCTCCCTCCCTCCCCCCCCTCCCTCTCTCTCTCTCTCTTTCCTCTCTCTCTCTCTCCTCTCTCTCTCTCTCTCCCTCTCTCTCTCTCTCTCTCTCTCTCTCTCTCTCTCTCTCTCTCTCTCCTCTCTTCTCTCTCTCTCTCTCTCTCTCTCTCTCTCATGGTAACCCCGGCCATTCGTTGCACAAAGGGGGAGATTTAGAAGCAAAATAAAACAGACAGTATGCCACAGCAAAGAGTATCCATTGCAACAAATGGAATTGAAACTAAATCTTTAAATCTTTACAAAATTGTCTCTCTCTCTCTCTACCCTTCTCCTTCTCTCTCCCCTTTTCCCTCTCTCTTCCCACCTCCCTCTATCTCCAATTCTCTCTCTCTCTTCCCATCTCTCTCTATCTCCAATTCCTCTCTCTCTCTCCCCTATTCCCTCTATCTCTCCCTTCTCCCTCTCTCTAGTTCCACCGAAATGCTCACACACACACACACACACACACACACACACACAAACACACACACACACACACACACACACACACACACACACACACACACACACACACATACACACACACACTCACACACACACTCCACCGCATCACCAACGCATATACCTTTTCTCCACCAAACACGCCCATTTTTCCCTCCACCAACACACATCCCTTCCCACCTCCTCCTCCTCCTCCTCCTCCAACAACAACAAACTCGCACCATACATCACAACCCCAAGTTCTTCGTTAATCAAAAGGAGAAAGTTGATAAAGGAAGACCCAACCCTCGCTGCATCTCGAACTTGGTCGTGTGACGGACGACTTGACATATGACTCAGGACTTGACAGCATAACTTGACATATGACTCAGGACTTGACAGCATAACTTGACATATGACTCAGGACTTGACAGCATAACTTGACATATGACTCAGGACTTGACAGCATAACTTGACATATGACTCAGGACTTGACAGCATAACTTGACATATGACTCAGGACTTGACAGCATAACTTGACATATGACTCAGGACTTGACAGCATAACTTGACATATGACTCAGGACTTGACAGCACAAGTCTCTTACTCCCTCGCTAAGTTGAACTCGATGATGTTTTCGTTATGCAACTTGGCAAGGTTCGGATCTCGGTACTTGCAACAGCATCTAATTAGTGATATAATATTAATTGGCTTATGAAATGGAGATGTGGAGCAATTTTTTTCTTTTCTTTCGTTGTTTTTCTTTTTTACTTGGGATGATTAAGACAGTGAGGGTTATATGAATGAATAGATTGAGATAGAGATAGAAATAGATAGATAGAGAGAGAGAGAGAGAGAGAGAGAGAGAGAGAGAGAGAGAGAGAGAGAGAGAGAGAGAGAGAGAGAGAGAGAGAGAGAGAGAGAGAGACAGAGAGAAAGGGGGGTTGAGGACTAAATAACAAGAGAAAAAAAATGAAGAG
>NC_091571.1:38307102-38312102 GCF_042767895.1 Penaeus vannamei
CCTCCGCCGCCTCCGCCCTCGCCAGGAGCGCCGGGAGCTCCTCCGCGTCGGGCGTGCGGTCGCTGTCCGTGGCCTCCTTCTTCCCGCTGCTCTGCTTCGACCTGTTACACTGCTCCTTCATGCACTTGGACAGCGGCTCCGCGTCGTCCTTGAAGCGCGCCTTCGCCCCGCCCAGGTTGTCGCAGTCCTCCGGCAGGTCGAAGGTGACCGAGTGACCCGAATCCGACCTCTTCCTCCTGAGCTGCCCTTTGTGTTTGAGGTTGGACCTGAGGCTCGAGGTGGGCGTGATGGCGGCCAAGGGCCCGGCAGTGGGCGTCGTGGGCGGGCGGGGCTCCCCGTGGAGCGGCGGGAGCACCACGTCCCTCTTCCCCGGGGTCGACGGCGAGAACCGCCCGTCGCCGAGGCTCAGGACGGCTTCGTGGAGGTAGCTCGGCGCCGCGATGTTGGTGACCCTATCGCGCGCGCCGGAGGTCACGGCCTCGCGCGCCATGGAGGTCACGGCGTCTCGCACACTCGAGGTCATGGCGCTGAGCTGCCCCGTGCTGAAGGTGAGGATGCCGGGCGCGCCGTCGCGGCCGCCGCGCGGGGGGTCGCTCAGGATCTCGGGCGTGTCCGTGGAGCTGCTGCCCAGCGCCGAGTCGTCCAGGTGGAGCGAGTAGTCGCTGCGCGTCTTGGTGGGCTTCCTCCTGATCTGGCCGCGGGCGCGCGTCTCGTCGTCCTCGTCCGACGTGCTGATGACGTCAGCCCTCTGCGCGGCGTGCGGCGGCCCGCCCTCCTTGTCCCTGGCGGCGTCGACGCTCGCCCGCATGACGTCAGCGCCGGCCTTGCCCACCCTCCGCCGGATGGCAGAGCTGCGCCGCGACGCCTGCATGGAGAACTTCCTGGGCAGCGAGAACCTGGCCGACGGGTGCGGGTGCGGGCGCGGGGCCTCCTCCGTCGAGTCGGGCAGCGACCGCCGCCGGGACCGCCCCGCGACGGGCGCCTTCTCCTCGCTCGCGCCGCCCACGGAGCCCTTGGCCTCATCCTTCCTCTTTTCTCCTCCGGCACTTACATTCTTACTTTCCGGTTCGTTTTCATTGTTGTTTGTCACTGGCGACGCAGCGTCTGCCGGGTCAGGGCGGGCTTTGGCGGGAGTTTTTGTCCGCAACTTTTCCAGCAGACTTTTGGCAGCGTCGCCGGTGTCGTACCTGCGGTCCACGCAGCCCTCGGTGTAACTCACACTGCTGCGGAGCTGGGTCGCCGCCAGGCCCTGGCCGCCCGCCTGGTAGATCCCCCCGCTGGCGGAGAGCGTGGGCGTGGTGGGGCGGCGGGGGGTGTGGGTGCGGCGCCCCGCGGTCCCCGGCCTGACGGCGTCCTGGTGCAAGGCTGCTGGAGCGGTGGGCGCGGCGGCGGCGGCATCTCCTCCCTGGTCGGGCACCAGCCACTCCAGCAGGTTCCATAGTCGGCGGGACATGGCGCAGTGGGCGGCATTATGGGCGGCCTCCCGCGCTCGCACTCGCTGCTCCCGATCCCTCCGCCGACGGGCTGTCTCTTGCCACTGCAGGATCACTCATTATTCCTCGCGCAATATCGATCAGCGGAAAATGCACCGAATCTGCAGGATGCAATCTTCAACAACACCTAAAAATACACTGCACGAGAACACACACACACTCTCAAGCATATTCACCGTCGCCTTTGAACTCGGGACACTCTGCACTCGGAGGCCCAGCACAACAAGTCATTTACTGCTGCCTCATCACGAAGTCCCCCGGGAGGCCCTGACCGCGAGCGGCGGGACCCGCGCCAAGTACTCCAAGGTCAGAGCTCGTGAAAACACTCGCTTCGCAACATGACCGAAATTCTACCTGGAAAGCCAAAGAAAAATGAATACCTGTTATCGATAGATCTGCTGACGTGCAGAATGCGAACCCGCCGTGGATTATCGTATTTCGGTCCTGCAGTCCGCGACCAGCCTCCTGTGCACGAGGACCTGCATTCATCGCTGCCATGAGCATGCACGGGTTTCTCCGTCTCTCTTTCTTTCTTTCTCTCTCCCTCCCTCCCTCCCTCCCTCCCCCTCTCTCTCACCCTTATACCTTCCTTCTTCCCCCGTCTCCTCTCCCTCCCTCCCTCCTTCTCCCCCTCCCTAGCTTCCCAACCACCGGCACTTCCGTTCTTCCCCCTTTCTCTCTCCCCTATCGCACCGTTTTCCCAAATTTCAGCGACTGCTTCCCCCGCAGTCTCGCATCCTTCCCTGGCTCTTGTCCAACACGTCTGCTCTTTACTTCCGGCATGTCTGGCTCCTCGCGCGTCTGTCTGCCTTCGCCCTACGTCTGACCCCCGGCGGCCGCGCGAGCAAGCAGTGGGCCTCCGTGCGCTTCCGAAAGCAAGGGCCTCTCCCGTCTTGGAACTCGTCGGGGGAATAGAGACGAATTAAACGAAGCGGAATAATCACTAAGACGCGTCTATGTCTCCCTCCCCCTTTTGTCTCCGTGCTTACTTAAGTGGCTATTACAATGATTAAGCTAATTCGGCATTTACTCTCTTCCTCTTTCGCTCGCTGCCCCTCCTCCCTTCCTCCCTTCCTTCCTTCAGGCGCCGAACGCGGAGAAGACTCGAGAACGATGCGGAGAAAGGGGCGGAAGAGGGAAGCGAAGAGGAGGAGCGATAACGGGGAAAGAAGACGGCGGAAGTGGAATAATGAGAGAGAAGGGATAATGGAGTGAAGCGAGAGGCGAGAAGGAGATGGAGGAAGACGAGAAGAAAGGGAGAGAAGAGTAAAGGAGGACGAGGAGAACGACAAGAAAAAAGAGGAATAAGAAACAGAAGAATAAGGAGGGAGCGGAAAAGACAAAAGAAGAAGAGATGGAGGAAGTGCAGCAGCAGACAATAACGAGGGAAGATGACAAGAGAAAACACTAAAGGGTCTACAGAACAAGTAATAAGTGTAATCCAAGAGGATCTTCAAAGGGATGGGGGGGGGGAGAGTAAATGCTTTAAAGGGAGAAGCAGCAAAGAGGAAGATGATAAAAAGGGTGCGAATGAAAGGAGACGAAAAGAACTAGGAAAAAAAATGAAAAATGGAATAGAAAATTTGGACGAGAAGTTGAACAGCGTTACGAGCAAGGCAAACACACACTCGAATGCCATGAATGACAGACGATTTACTTCTACAAAAAAGGGGGGGGATGTACATCAATCGAAGACCCTAAAACGGCAATTAAGGCTTCACCTGCCCTTAAGGAAGTGCCAAGGACCCTCACAAACACGCCCACCTCCTTATCCTCATCCCCAACCCCCACCCATACCAACCCTAACCACCCGTCCCCCTCAAATCCTACCCGTACCCCCCCTCTCACAACACAACCCCGACCCCGCGAACCTACCTTACCCAACCCCCACCCCACCCATACCCTTCCCTCCCCACCCATCCGTACCCCCCTTACAACACAACCCCGACCACGCGAGCCTACCTTACCCAACCTCCTCCCCACCCATTCCCCTTCCCCCTCAATTCCTACCCGTACCCCCCTCACAACACAACCCCCACTAGAGCCTACCTCACCCAACCCCTCCCCACCCATTCCCCTTCCCCTCCCCCACCCATCCGTACCCCCTTACAACACAACCCCGACCCCGCGAGCCAACCTCACCCAACCCCCTCCCCACCTATTCCCTTCCCCCTCAATTCCTACCCGTAACCCCCCTCACAACACAACCTCCACCCGAACCTACCTTCCCTCACCTCTCCCCTCCCCTTCCCCCACCCCGACCCCGCGAACCTACCTTACCCAACCCCCTCCCCACCCATTCCCATTCCCCACCCCCTCCCCCACTCCCACCCCCGCGCTATCCGGAGCATGACAGCCCGTGACCCTGAACCAGCGGCCGATGCCTCTCAAGACGGCGCGGTTCAAGCTGAGCGCCGCTTGGGGTTCCGTGGCGTAATCTCGGTTCTTGAGGCGGACGAGAAGGCACGTCGAAACGGGTTCGATTTCCCGGTCGCCTGCCCGTCGTGTCACTCCCTCCCGGTCATGCGATTCGCTCTGACACTTGAAGGCCTATTTCCGAGATTACGTTCTTTTGGGGATTCTTACGTAATGTTATTTGTTACGTTTCTGTGTTTGCATGAATGAGCGCGTTCATCTTTAGACACAGAGCGTGTAGGTGTGTGTTTGTGTGCACATACATATGTATTAGAGGCGTGCATATATGTACGTAATCATCCAAACATACACACGATATTTACATACAGAAATACACGCATGCATACAAGCACACACGAAAGCAAATCCCCAACAGCAAGCGCTAATCCCAATATCAACCCGACGTGACCTCCCTGGCGGCGTCGTGACCTCGGCCGGGTCAGCGCCGATCCGTCTCCGGCTCGACAGACTGCGCCCAGCCCTTCGCCGTCGGGAGAGGCTGGATCAGTAGCAGGTCAAGGAGGTGGCATGGCGTCTGATTCTATTTTTGGAAAAAAAAAACAAAAAAAACATGGGGGTTTATTTTGATGACGTCACAATAGTTACGGATGTTACGTTGAATAATGTCGATCACTTTTGCCTCTTCAATTTTCAAAAAAAATGAACAAAATGATTTTAATGGCTATATTTCCACTGAACAATCCTCAAAACAGAAACCACGACCCCTCCTCGAGATGCTACTGATCCAGCCTTTCCCCTTCGCCAAAGAGCGCTGGCAAGAATCAATCTGACACCTGCCGCCCCGACAACACGTTCCTGGAAGTGACACTCGAACATCGAAAGCTGACCCTTTAACCTGCACGAGGAGGGATATTCCTCCGATCAGCTGCAACGGGAATAAATATTATCTTACTTGATCGGACGAATCTTGCAAGATCTCTCTAGCCTTTTCTTAATACGATTAACTAATAGGTTGTCTGAGTATGACCATAATTACCCGTCGTTATTTACGATGATCATTAGTATTTCGATTAACATAATCACTACCATCATTATCCTCATTACCATACACCATTATCTCAAACTCATATT
>NC_091571.1:38317102-38334602 GCF_042767895.1 Penaeus vannamei
TCGGACTCATATATCGTTCGGGTCATTTCTATGTTGTCTTTATGCTTCACCTTGTCTGTCTGTTTGTCTATCTGTTCTCCCTCTCCCTCTTCTCTTCTCTGTCTGGCGCTCGCTCGCTCGCTCGCGCTCTCTCTCTCTAACCCTCTTCATTTCCCTTCCCCTCTCCCTCCTCCTCTCTCTCTCTCTCCCTCTCCCCCCCCTCTCTTCCTCCCTCCCTCCCTCCCTCTCCCTCTCTCTCTCCCCCTCTCCCACTCTCTCTGTCTCCTCTCCTTCCCTCCCTCCCTCTCCCTCTCCCTCTCTCTCTCTCATTCTCTTTTATTTCTCTCATTCTTTCCCCGGTGACTGTGAAAAACATTCATCAAGGTCGCCTCGCGTCACCATAGCAATAACAATGGAAGCAGATATGCAGGAAGGAGAGAGGAGCAGAAAGGATGTTCTTTCAGTGCTCATTGCGCACGAAAGGGATCTCTCTCTCTCTCTCTCTGTCTGTCTGTCTGTCTGTCTCGGTCTCTGTCTCTCTCTCTCGCTCGCTCGCTCGCTCTCTCTCTCTCTCTCTCTCTCTCTCTCTCTCTCTCTCTCTCTCTCTCTCTCTCTCTCTCTCTCTCTCTCTCTCTCTCTCTCTCTCTCTGTTTGTCTGTGTCTCTCTGTCTGTCTGTCTGTCTGTCTGTCTGTCTCTCTGTCACTCTCTCGTTTAGAGAGGGAGGTGGAAAGGAACAGGGAAGGAACCCGAAGAGATAAAAGAAGAGCAAGAGAGAGAGAGAGAGAGAGAGAGAGAGAGAGAGAGAGAGAGAGAGAGAGAGAGAGAGAGAAGAGAGAGAGAGAGAGAGAGAGAGAGAGAGAGAGAGAGAGAGAGAGAGAGAGAGAGAGAGAGAGAGAGAGAGAGAGAGAGAGAGAGAGAGAGAGAGAGAGAGAGAGAGAGAGAGAGAAAGAGAGAGAGAGAGAGAGAGAGAGAGAGAGAGAGAGAGAGAAAGAGCGAGCAAGAGAGAGAAGAAGAGACAACAACAACAAAAAGAAAACTACCGGTAGAAAACGCGACAACAAATAAATAACTCCAACACAGAGGTCCAAAACACGAGAAAAAATAAGAAAAAGAAAAAGAAAGAGACGGTAAAATTGCTAAGCTTTATTTCCCAGTCTGCCAGACCCCTTCCCGTCTTTATTTCTATTGAGAAAGCGTAAGAATACTCATTAAATGTTTCTGTGAGCTAGACTCCAGGATGAGGGAAAAATAAGTCATACTTCAAAAAATAGACGTATTCACGGCGAATCTTTCTCGAATACGCGAGAGTGAATCACAAATATTAGAGAATAAACTGATGAATGAAAACTTAAATGACAAGGAATCGCTGTTTTTATTTTGAAGAAGGAGATAAGATGAATAACAAATGCAAAATATCTGTGAAAATACCATCCCTCTTCCTAAAAAAAAAAAAAAAAAAAAAAAAAAAAAAAAAAAAGTAAGAAAAAAAAGTTAACGAAGACATGGTATAAAAAAATACGATTCTGCCAAACAAGAAAATCATAATTAATTTCCTTTCCTGTGCTTCCAGGCGCGCGCTAACGACCCCCTCCCCCCCCCAGCCCATTCACAACTTATTTCTCCGTCTCGCTCAAGAAAACACATTGATGAAAAGGGATCACAGTAACTATGCGTCCGATCAGCTGTGAACTTCAATCAGCTGTTCCGATCAGCTGTGAACTTCAATCAGCTGTGAACTTCATCTGGGAGCGACTCTGCCCTGGAGACTGATTGCCTTGTCCTCGGCCTTCGTTACTTCTAGGTCGAGGAGCACACGCACACGCACACACTCACGCACACGCACACACTCACGCACACGCACACACTCACGCACACACATACACGCACACACTCACGCACACACTCACATACACGCACACACTCACGCACACGCACACTCACGCACACACTCACGTACACGGGTTGGGTCGGCGCGCACGGGGACTGGGGCGCACAGGAAATGGTGGAATTTACTACGCGCAGAAAAGCTGGTGTGTTAATGTACGTGTGGATCTCATGGATACTCATGGTTTTACATAAACAGAAAAGGGAAAGACATAAACGTACACACCACGCACACGCACACACTCACGCACACGCACACACTCACGCACACGCACACTCACCCACACACTCACATACACGCACACACTCACGCACACGCACACACTCACGCACACGCACACACTCACATACACGCACACACTCACATACACGCACACGTACACACACGCACACGCACACACTCACGCACACGCACACACTCACATACACGCACACTCACGCACACACACACACACACACACACACACACACACACACACACACACACACACACACACACACCTGTACGCATGAAAATAAGTATAATAAGTATAATATATAAGCTGCGATTTAACATTATAAACAAAAATGAGTCCTCCATGCACGCGAATCTGCATTTGTCAAGAGGTGATCAAGGTGACAACAAACAAACAAACAAAAAGATTCCCAAATTCCAAAGACAAGGCACCGAGTCAGTGGACAACAACAAAAAAGAAAAAAGACAAAAAAGGAAAGACAAAAGACAAAACAAAAACACAAAACTCCCAAGACAAAAGACGCCAAGAAGATGAAGGACAGAACACGGACTTTCTCCCAAGAAGGTAAGACTAAAAGATCTCAAAGCGAAAGCATTATTGTCAACATTAAAATGCGATTGCAAGTGAGATGCATATCATAAATTACTTGAAGCGATCCGTCCGGTCAATGGCTCGGTAAACAAAGACCAAAAAAATGCTTGTCAAAATGTATGACAGCTCGGAGGATGACACGAACTGACGGAAATATACATAGACATCTATAACAACTTGCTTGTAATTGGCTATTATCATTTTATCATCATTATCACTTGTTTTAGTTTTGTATTTATCGATTTTTTAGCAGCGTCGTATAAAGAAAAAAGGAGAAAAAATCACAAACTTGCGTGTAATTGGCTATTATCATTTTATCATCATGATTACTTGTTTTCGTTTTGTATTTATCCTTTTTCAGCAGCGTCGTATAAAGAAAATGGAGAAAAAATCACAAACTAGCATGTAATTGGCTATTATCATTTTATCATCATGATTACTTGTTTTAGTTTTATATTTATCGATTTTTTTAGCAGCGTCGTATATTGAAAACAGGAGAAAAAATCACAAACTAGCATATATTTGGTCATTCTCATTTTATCATCATTATCACTTGTTTTAGTTTTATATTTATCGATTTTTTAGCAGCGTCGTATAAAGAAAACAGGAGAAAAAATCTCCAACTAGCATGTAATTGGCTATTCTCATATTATCCTCATTATCACTTGTTTTCGTTTTGTATTTATCCTTTTTCAGCAGCGTCATACAAAGAAACAAGGTTATAATATATATTTCTTTTCCATTTTACCTTCACTAGGCCTGTACTTCCTTCGATAGGTCTTTCAGCGGGTGAAAGTCCTCCTATCCCGACCTTTTTCCTTAGCCAGAGCGCCTCCAGGGTCTGCTAGGATGAACCGGACCAATCCTTGCGAAACCCATTCCTCAGTTCCCTCCTCTTCCTCCTCCTCCTCCTCCTCCTCCCCCTTTCCTCATTACTCCTACCCTCTCCCCCCACCCCCTGCTTCCAATGCGCTGCCTTCTCTCTTCCTCCTTACCCCTCCCCTCCCCCCTTCGCACTCCTGTTCAATTGCATTATCTCCCTGTCTCCTGCTCGCTCTCTCTCTCTTTCTCTCTCTCCCCCTCTCCCTTCCCCTTCCTCCCCTCTTCTGCCCTCCCTCCCTCACCCTCCCTATGCCCTTCCTTCCCCCCCTACCCCCTCCCCTCGCTTCACTCTTGTTTCTATTATGTAAAGTGAAAGAACACGAGAGCTAGCCGTGTCCTGAATGAATGTTAACCAAGGACCTTTTACGGAATTAACCCAGCCGCTGTGGTAAAGACGGCGTACCAGCGGTAGAAGTGGTATCTGATACCATTAGTAGTATCTGTAGTAGCAATTTCTGAGACGTTGATACCATTAGTAGTATCTGTAGTAGCAACTTCCGAGACGTTGATACCATTAGTAGTATCTGTAGTAGCAACTTCTGAGACGTTGATACCATTAGTAGTATCTGTAGTAGCAACTTCCGAGACGTTGATACCATTAGTAGTATCTGTAGTAGCAACTTCTGAGACGTTGATACCATTAGTAGTATCTGTAGTAGCAACTTCCGAGACGTTGATACCATTAGTAGTATCTGTAGTAGCAACTTCTGAGACGTTGATACCATTAGTAGTATCTGTAGTAGCAACTTCCGAGACGTTGATACCATTAGTAGTATCTGTAGTAGCAACTTCTGAGACGTTGATACCATTAGTAGTATCTGTAGTAGCAACTCCCTGAGACGTAACTCCCTGGGACGTAACTCCCTGGGACGTGACTTCAGGAGGATTCGACCTTCACACGTGATTTTAAGTATGACCTTCAGAGAAAATTGTTCTGAAGTTATGTGTGAGTAGAACACCTAAGGAATTATATAGTTGTTTGACTTGTGGTGGTGGAGGGGGTGTAGGAGGTGGTATTGGAGGAGGAGGAGGAGGAGGAGGTGGTGGTGGTGGAGGTGTAGGAAGTGGTAGTGGAGGAGGTGGTGGTGGTGGTGGAGGTGTAGGAAGTGGTAGTGGAGGAGGAGGTTGTGGTGGAGGAGGAGGAGGAGGAGGAGGAGGAGGTAGTGGTGGAGGTGGTGGTGGTGGAGGAGGAAGAGGTGGTGGTGGTGGTTGTGGAGGAGGAGGTGATGGTAGTGAAGGAGATGGTGGTGGGAGAGGAGGAGGGGGAGGAAGTGGTGGTAGTGGAGGTGGAGGAGGAGGAGGAGATGGTGGTAGTAGTAGATGCAGCAGTAGTTCGTCCTGGTGATGCACTAATGAAAAAAAAAATATCCACGAACCATTGCTTAAGGGGCACCGGTGCGTCTGACCTGTCTCGTACTCCACGAGATTAATAATTATCACTCTGATTCAATCGAGATGAAGTACGCCCCCCCCCCTTTCCCCTCCCCGTCCATTTGCCCTACGACCCTCTCTCCCCTCCTCTCCCCCCTTTCCCTAGCAACCTCCTGCTCCCCCTCTCACGTCTTCCTTCCTTCCCCTCCCTTCCTCCTTTTCCCTAGCAAT
This sequence comes from Penaeus vannamei, assembly GCF_042767895.1. Classification (NCBI taxonomy): domain Eukaryota; kingdom Metazoa; phylum Arthropoda; class Malacostraca; order Decapoda; family Penaeidae; genus Penaeus; species Penaeus vannamei. Next base: position 38,322,278 of record NC_091571.1, read on the forward strand.
CTCCCCTCCCTTTCCCTAGCAACCTCCCCCTCCCTCTCCCTCCCTTCCTTCCCCTACCATCTCCCTTCCCTTCCCTTCCCCTCTCCTCCTTTCCCTCCCCTCTCCCCCCTTTCCCTAGCAATCTCCCTCCCCCTCTCCCCCTTTCCCTAGCAATCTCCCCTCCCTCTCCCTTCTCTTCCCCTCTCCCTCCCTCCCCTCTCCCTCCTCTCCTTCCTCCTCCCCTCTCCCTTCCCTTCCTCTCCCTCTCCCTCCCTTCCCCCCTTTCCCTAGCAATCTCCCCCTCCCTTCCCCTCCCCTCTCCCTCCTTTCCCTAGCAATCTCTCCCTCCTCTCTCTCCCTCCCTTTCCCTAGCAATCTCCCCCTCACCCTCCCTTCCCTCCCCCTCCCTCTCAACCCCTCCCCACAAATAGCTCCCAGTGTGGATAATCTGACAAGACCACCGGGGTCGACCTCGCCTATGACAGTTTCTATTAATTTCGCCAATTCCTTTGACCGGGTTGATGATGAAGAAATCGTTCAGCGTACTTTTCCTTTCCTCATTCTTTTGTTCTGCTGGATTCCTTTGTTGTCGTCTTCGTCTTCTTCTTTTTCCTCTTCCTCTTATTTTTCTTTCTCTTTTTCTTCTTCTTCTTCTTTTTCCTCTTCTCCTTTTTCTTTCTCTTCTTCTTTTTCTTCTTTTTCCTCTTCCTCTTCTTCTTCTTTTTCCTCTTCCTCTTCTTTTTATTTCTCTTCTTCTTCTTCTTTTTCCTCCTCTTCCTCTTCTTCTTTTTTATCTTCCTCTTCTCCTTCTTTTTCTTTCTCTTCTTCTTCCTTTCCTATTTCTACTTCTTATTCTTCTTCCTCTTCCTCTTCTTCTTCTTCTTTTTCCTCTTCCTCTTTTCCTTCTTTTTCTTTCTCTTCTTCTTCCTTGTGTGTTGTCTGCGCACGCGTGTGTGTACGTGTGTGCGCGTTCATATGCGTGTGCGTACGTGTACAATCACGCGTTTTCGAGTGCGTATATGCGTACGTACATACACGCGTCACCCCAAAAGCGCCAATCTCCGCACAGCACTATTTTCCCCCGTCAAAAATCGCCGGAAGAGAGAATTGCAGCGCTGCCCGCCCGAAGCCCACGCCCGGAGCCCACGCCCGGAGCCCACTAATGAAAAGCCAGCCCGCACGCCCGCGCCGCCACGAAAGCCCAATGACCTCTGATGACATAACTCTGATAATGGCATGACTCTACATAACTCTTAAGACATGACTCTAATATTGACATGGCTCTATAACTCTAATAACTCTTTAATTCTAATAATGACATGACTCTGTAACTCTAATAACTCTTTAATTCTAGTAATGACATGACTCTATATAGATAAAAATAATGACAGCTCTATATAGATTTTAAAAAAAGAAAGAAAAAGGGTTACATGATTGAGAATGCTAACAGAGAAGACCGTCGGAGAGAGAGAGAGAGAGAGAGAGAGAGAGAGAGAGAGAGAGAGAGAGAGAGAGAGAGAGAGAGAGAGAGAGAGAGAGAGAGAGAGAGAGAGAGAGAGGGGGGTGGGGAGGGGGAGAGAGGGAGAGAGAGGGAGGGAGGGAGGGAGGAGGGAGGGAGGGAGGGAGGGAGGGAGAGAGAGAGAGAGAGAGAGAGAGAGAGAGAGAGAGAGAGAGAGAGAGAGAGAGAGAGAGAGAGAGAAATCAGCTATTGGTGGCGTTCGGGGTGCCAGGCACTCAGTAAGGGTGCCACGGACACATCCTACGCGGAAATGATCCTACGTAGGATTAGCGAGCTCAGTCAGGATTCGACATCCTATCATGAGCATATATAACTTTATATTAATTTAATTTTCAGCAAGGATTCGACATCCTATCATGAGCATATATAACTTTATATTAATTTAATTTTCAGCAAGGATTCGACATCCTATCATGAGCATATATAACTTTATATTCACTTAATTAACAACATTATTACTACAAATTCTACAACTGCACCAAAAACATTCCAACCAAGATACACCGAATTCCATTCCACGATTAAAGTTATAAAGTTATTTCAGCTAGTACGATTTCTCTTTTTTTTTCATAGACCGCTATTGTTGATTTAAGAAAAAAGAAAGAAAAACACGAACAACAGAATTATCTCTCATCTCTCTGTTCGGAATAATGAGCATTCCACTCGATGCGAGGTCGTCCAATTAATTTTGGAAAAAAGGCCCACAAGGATACGTCTTTTTTTTTCTCCTTTTCCTTTTTTTTCTTTCAAATCGACAACGATGAACAGTCAGATGATACCGAAGAAAATCATGGGAAATATTCCCCTTAAATTCTCCCGATCCCCCAAAGGAGAAAGCAATGGGAAACCGAAGAAAAATGAAAGAAAGAATAAGAGAAAGAACGAAGAAAAAGAAGAAGAAGAAGAAGAAGAAAAAAAAAAAATATATATATATATATATATTGTGTGTGTGTGTGTGTGTGTGTGTGTGTGTGTGTGTGTGTGTGTGTGTGTGTGTGTGTGTGTGTGTATAGATAGATAGATAGATAGATAGATAAATATATCGGTCCCGGCCAGTCCTTCTCACTTCCGTATCATCTCGACAAAGGAAAGAAAAGAAAAAAGAAAATACTAATATGCCTTTTCGCTATATTGCCCAGAAGTATTGTATCGAAAAGGATTTTGGCAAATGCGTGTGGTCTTCCTTTTGTTGTTTTGCATGCACGTTCCTTCAGATATGTGAACATCGCATTACAGTGATCACACACACACACACACACACACACACACACAAACACACACACACACACACACACACACACACACGCACACACACACGTTCACACACACACACACACACTCCCCTACCCTATCTAGCTAATAAGTTCCACGCTCTTTCCCTTGACAGATGAGGGGAGGGGAGGGGGGGGCGGACCCATCATTAACAAGCAGGAAATGTGTAAATGATGGTTATTGCTAATGACAAGGGCGGAAGAGAGGGTGGGCGGAGTTATTAAGTTTAGTTATAAGTACTTATAACTATGATAACTTAATAAGTACTTCCGTTTCATGAAGTTATGATTGTTATAAGTCCTTTGTTTTGAGTTGTGAAGTTATCATAGATATAGAAAATAGTTATTAACTTGTATCTATATGTGTCTGTTTGGAGGTATTCAGTTATCATAGTTATAAGGAGTCTGTATGGATTCAGGAAGTTATTATAGTTATAAGTACTTTCTTTAGAGTTCATAATCTATCATAGCCATAAGCAGTTTGTTTGGATTCATTATATCTATAAAACCTTTGTTTGGAGTTATCAAGCCATCATAGATGTAAATAAAAGTTATTAATCTATCATATTATAAGTGTCTGTCTGGGAGCATTAAGTTATCTCCGTCATAAGTACTTTACTTGGATTCATGAACTTATTATAGCTTTAAGTCCTTTATTTGCTATAATTCCTGTTGTTATCATGATTGCTGTTAATCTTATCATTCTGTCTAATTACTGCTTCTAACTGCTATTAGAAGCTAGCAAGTGGAATGCATAATTAACATAATTAATTATTATTGTTCTATGAAATCATTCCGTCAGTCGGTGAACGTTCGTCAAGGATAGAACAAACTGAAGAACGAGAATCATGAATATGAAAACCAGAAGAAATAATGCCACAGCAGAGAGAACAAAATTCAATTGATATGAACAAGTATCAGACAAATGAAAGGAACAGACAGATATAAAGACACAGATATAAAACAGAACAGACAGATATAAAGACACAGATATAAAACAGAACAGACAGATATAAAGACACAGATATAAAACAGAACAGACAGATATAAAGACACAGATATAAAACAGAACAGACAGATATAAAGACACAGATATAAAACAGAACAGACAGATATAAAGACACAGATATAAAACAGAACAGACAGATATAAAGACACAGATATAAAACAGAACAGACAGATATAAAGACACATATATAAAACAGAACAGACAGATATAAAGACACAGATATAAAACAGACAGCAGACATACTAGTATACAGCGACATAAACCCACACAGCAGGTTAATAAACATTCAGCAGACATAAAAAACACACAACAGACATTTTGACACACAACAGACAAATAAACATCCAGGACATATGAACATTCAGCAGATATGAAAACACGCATGAGCATAACGTGACGTAAAATCGAAAAATGGACGAGGATTCGCGCACAAAAAAAGTCAATAAAAAGAAGAAAAAAGGAAAAAAATGAACAAGGATTCGCGCACAAAATAAGTCAATAAAAAAAGAAGAAAAAAAGAAAACAGAAAAAAATGAACAAGGATTCGCGCACAAAAAAAGACAAAATAAAAGTCAATAAAAAGAAAAAGAAAAAGAAAACAGAAGACAAAAGAAGATAAACGGATAAAGGGTCAGGTCAAACGAGGTCACCAGAAATTCCGCGGCAATTCATTTCCAGGTCATCCTCTCGGGATTTTCTTGACTGATTGACTTCTGGAGCCCCGCCCTGGCAGCTTATGTTGGGGGGGGGTGTAGCGTGGGCGTTGGGGAGTTGGGGGAGGAGGGGGGGATAGCGTGGGCGTTGGGGAGTTGGGGGTGTTGCGTGGTAGCGTTGGGGAGTTGGGGAGGGGGGGTTAGCGTGGGCGTTGGGGAGTTGGGGGAGGGGGTGTTAGCGTGGGCGTTGGGGAGTTGGGGGAGGGGGGCGGGCGTTGGGGAGTTGGGGGAGGGGTTAGCGTGGGCGTTGGGGAGTTGGGGGAGGGGGTTAGCGTGGGCGTTGGGGAGTTGGGGGGGTTAGCGCGGGCGTTGGGGAGTTGCCAGAGGGGGTTAGCGTGGGCGTTGGGGAGTTGGGGGAGGGGGGGGTTAGCGTGGGCGTTGGGGGAGGGGGTTAGCGTGGGCGTTGGGGAGTTGGGGGGAGGGGGGTTAGCGTGGGCGTTGGGGAGTTGGGGAGGGGGTTAGCGTGGGCGTTGGGGAGTTGGGGGAGGAGGGGGGATAGCGTGGGCGTTGGGGAGTTGGGGGAGGGGGAGGGGAGTACATGGACGGAGAGGGGGTATGCGGGGGGAGGGGGTAGCATGGGCATTGGGGAGTTGGGAGGGGGGAGCGGCGTTGGGGAGTTGGGGGGAGGGGGTAGCGTGGGCGTTGGGGAGTTGGGGGGGGTTAGCGTGGGCGTTGGGGAGTTGGGGGAGGGGGCTAGCGTGGGCGTTGGGGAGTTGGGGGTGTAGCGTGGGCGTTGGGGAGTTGGGGAGGAGGGGGGGGGATAGCGTGGGCGTTGGGGAGTTGGGGGAGTACATGGACGGAGAGGGGGTATGCGGGGGGGGGGGTAGCATGGGCATTGGGGAGTTGGGGGGAGGGGGTAGGGAGTTGGGGGAGGGAGGGGGAGTACATGGACGGAGAGAGGGTAGGCGGGGGGAGGGGCATCCAGGCACCCACTCGATCGGTTTCCTCAGATCATTCCTTTACCTCTATATTCTTGCTTTTCTTTCAATTCTTGGCTTTTCTCTTTCTCTCGCTTCTTCCTACCGTCCGTCCTCTTTCTTTCCTTCTCCCTCCCTCTCTCCTTCCTTCCCTCCCTCCCCTTTTTTCCCTCTTCCCTCCCTTCCCTCCCTCCCTCCCTCTCTCCTTCCCTCCCTTCCTCCCCCTCCTTCCCTCCAACCCTCCCTCTCTCCTATTCCTCCCTCCCTTTCTTTCTCTACCCATCTCTCCTCCTCCCTCTCTCTCTCTCCTCTCAACCCTCCCTCTCTCCTATCCCTCCCTCCCTTTCTTTCTCTACCTACCTATCTATCTATCCTCCTCCCTCTCTCTCACTCCTCCTCTCAACCCTCCCTCTCCAATCCTCCCTCCCCTTTTCTACCTATCTATCTCTCCGCCTCCCCCTCTCTCTCCTCTCAACCCTCCCTCTCTCCTATTCCTCCCTCCCTTTCTTTCTCTATCTATCTCTCCTCCTCCCTCTCTCTCTCTACCAATCTATCTCCCTCCTCCCCCTCCTTCCTCCAACCCTCCCCTTCTCCTATCCCTCCCTCCCTTTCTTTCTACCTATCTATCCTCCTCCCTTCCTTCTCTACCTATATCTCCTCCCTCCCTCTCTTTCTCTCCTCTCAGCCCTCCCTCTCTCCTATGCCTCCCTCCCTTTCTTTCTCTACCCATCTCCCTCCCTCTCTCTCTCCCCTACGTCTCCTTCCCCCACCTTCCTCCAACCCTCCCTCTCCTATGCCTCCCTCCCTCTCTCCTATACCTCCCTCCCTTTCTTTCTCTACCTCTCTCTCTCTCCTCTCAACCCTCCCTCTCTCCTATTCCTCCCTCCCTTTCTTTCTCTACCTACCTATCTATCTCTCCTCCCTCTCTCTCTCTCCCCTACGTCCCCTTCCCCCACCCCGTCGTTTTCCAATTTGTCCATTCCCACAACGGAAGTAGGAAGGGAAGCAAACTGAAATAAAGGTTGTTATGAAAGGGATGTCAGGGGGAGAAGGAGAGAACGAGAGAGAGAGAGAGGGAGAGAGAGGAAGGGAGGGAGGGAGGGGGAGGGGGAGGGAGAGAGGAAGGGAGAGAGGAAGGGAGGGGGAGAGAGAGAACGAGAGAGAGAGAGAGGGAGATAGAGGAAGGGAGGGAGAAGGAGAGGGAGGGAGGGAGGAGGAGAGAGAGGGGGGGGAGAGAGAGGTAGGGAGGGAGAGAGGGGAGGGAGGAGAGAGAGGGAGGGAGAGAGAGAGAGAGAGAGAGAGAGAGAGAGAGAGAGAGAGAGAGAGAGGGAAATAAGAAAGAAAGAAAGAAAGAAAGAGAGAGAGAGAGAAACAGAGACAGATAAAGAGAATGAGAGATGAAACACAAAGAGAGTGTAAAAACTAACCCGAAAGCGAACAGGAAAAGGGGGAACGCACAAAGAGAAAGAACACTAACCGGAAATAAATACATGATAGCGAGAGAAGAGAGAAAAATGGATAAAGACGAGGGATAAGGGAAAGGGCGATAACCACCAAGAAGACACAATCAAGCGCGGACACACACACACACACACACACACACACACACACACACACACACACACACACACACACACACACACACACACACACACACACACAAGCAAACAAACAAACATACACACACACACACACAAAAAAAAAAGTAAAAAAAAACAAAAACAAAAACACTCCAATAAGATGTGTACGTGCGTGTATGTGTGCGCGTGTGTCTGTCCGTGTACGTATATGTCTGCGTGACCGATCACCAGCTTAACACCTATAAATTGCCGTCCATAATTACGACTGCTGAAAAAAAGGAATAAAAATGAAATACTTTGTTTAACGAGATTAGTAATTAAATTCCATTAACGTAATAATTGAATATTCTCTACGTAATTATCCTGCCCTTCATAATCACGGCTCAGCCCCCCCCTCCCCTCCCCTCTCTCTACCCCCCCCCCCCAGGGCCGCTATAACCCAAAGGCACTTTCACTTTCCATCACTTGCTGCTTGCTTAAAAGTGCTGTTCGGTTTCATAATTCAAGATTTAATTTTCTGTCTGTCTGTCTGTTTGTCTCTGTCTGTTTGTCTCTGTCTCTGTCTCTGTCTCTGTCTCTCTCCCTTTCTCTTCCTCTCCTGATCTTTCTCTACTTTTCTCTCTCTCTCTCTTTCCCTCTCTCCCTGATCTTTCTCTACTTTTCTCCTCTCTCCCTCTCCCTCTCCCTCTCTCTCTCTCTCTCTCTCTCTCTCTCTCTCTCTCTCTCTCTCTCTCTCTCTCTCTCTCTCTCTCTCTCTCTTTCTCTCTCTCTCTTCTCTCTCTCTCTCTACTTTTCACCTCTCTCTCTCTCCCTGATCTTTCTCTACTTTTCTCCACTCTCTCCTCTTTTTATCCTCTCCTCCCCTATCCCTCCACCTACCTACCTTGTTATCTGTATCTTGTCTTCCATCAAACCTTTCTACATTTCTCGTTCCATTTCCTTTCCCTCACGCCCCTCCCGCCCTCTTTCTTTCGCTCTCACCTTCTCTCGGTTCTCCTTTCTTTCATTCACGCCTCTAAATACATAACTGCGACGTGACAGTGCATAAGAGAACGACCAAAGAGAAGTCTTACAACTCCACTTAAACCTTTAATGGTCGACACATGTTCCTTTGTTGGATCTTTGGTCATTTTCGAAATATATTGTCCACTTTCAGAGCCTAGAAAGAGGCCATTTTTTAAAATAATAACTCTAATACAAAAATTCTTGATGTTCACAACGGTTTAAATAACATTCTTAAATACAATCCATCAGCAATAATTTCAAATTTAAATCTAACAACTTCGTTCAAATCTAACAACAAATTCGTCTAACAGCAACAACTTCTAATTCAAATCTAACAAGTTCGTCTAATAACAATTTCGGTCAAATTCCAACAACTAATTCGTCAACCAACAACAATTTCGGTCAAATTCCAACAACTAATTCGTCAACCAACAACAATTTCGGTCAAATTCCAACAACAAATTCGTCAAACAACAACCTTCGGTCAAATTCCAACAACTAATTCGTCTAACAACAACAATTTAGGCCAAATCTAACAACAAATTCGTCTAACAACAACAACTTCGGTCAAATTCCAACAACTAATTCGTCTAACAACAACAATTTCGGCCAAATTCCAACAGCAAATTCGTCTAACAACAACAACTTCAAATTCAAATCTAACAAGTTCGTCTAACAACAATTTCGGTCAAATTCCAACAACTAATTCGTCTAACAACAATTTCGGTCAAATTCCAACAACTAATTCGTCAAACAACAACAACTTCGGCCAAATCTAACAACAAATTCGTCAAACACCAACAACTTCGGTCAAATCTACCAACAACCTCGCGGCGCTGCTCGTGTACAACCGGCGCGCCTCGTGCAAGCTCCGCACAGCAGATAGGTCTAGCGTCCAGGCGGCGGCCGCTCCAAAACAATAACTTTAACATGACGTCCTGGCCTGCTCTGACCCCCCCCCCCTCCCCCCGGCCCCCCTCCTTAGCCTCCGGGGCCCCTCCAAATCCCCCCCCCCTCCCGACGCAACCCCACCCCTCCCCTGGGCTGACGTCTTAGGCCCGGGTCCCTCCTCAGAAGATGGAGGGGTCCGTTCGTGGCCCTTTCAGCGGGGGGATTCCCCTTCAATGCTGGTGTTTGTGGATACGGTGGCTTCTCCTCAGCTTCAAGGGTGATAATGAGTCCATTCAACAGAGTCCGACGGGAGAAGAAAGAAAGAAAGAAAAAAAAAAAAAAACGCTTTTCAACAGGAACAACGAAGGGAAGGGCAAGAAAACACACGAATACGGCATATTCGTGTGTTTTCTTGTCCTTCCCTTCGTTGTTCCTGTTGCAATCTGTTCGTCATGTATTCCATACACACACACAAACACATACACAAACACACACAAACAAACATACACTCACAAACAAACATGCACACAAACAAACATACACACTCACAAACAAACATGCACACACAAACAAACATACACACTCACAAACAAACAAACACACAAACACACACACAAACAAAATACACACTCACAAACAAACAAACACACACACAAAAGACAGAACAAGAAGCCCGGCCCCCCAGACACCGAGCGCAGCCCCAAGAAAGCGCCCAGCAAGCCCTCCTCCTCCGCCCCAGCAGCAGCGCTCGCCCAAGAGAATGTCGCAGTACAGCAGCACCGACAGCAGGCGGCGCTGGAGGAGGAAAATAAATGGTGAACGAGGCGGACAGACGCGCCACTCGGTCACCATACACACGCCACACGGCCTGCGTGGAACAATATGGTGTGTCTCCTTTTATGGCGTCCTCGCTCTCCTTCTGCTGTGTCAAGAAGCTGCTCTGGTGTGGTGTTACTTGAAAGGCAAATACAATAATACACTAGCACTTGCGTTTTCGAGAACTTTCTACTCGATATTCACCGTGATGTATGAATATTTCATCATAGAAAAATGTTCTGTATTTGTCCATCGGTTGAAAGATTGGAAACCGTTGTCAATATTTTTTTTTCTTAAACCGCATTTTCAAAAAGTGTATAGCGGAGAGTGCATATACTTATGTTCCACCCATTGCTATTTTTGTGTCTTAGTTCACATGACTCGGATTTCTCTCTCTCTTTGTCTCTCTCTCTCTCTCTCTCTCTCTCCCCCTCTCTCTCTCTCCCTCCCTCCCTCCCTCCCTCCCTTCCCCTCTGTCTCCTCGTCTCCCTCCCTCCTCTCTCTCTCTCTCTCTCTCTCTCTCTCTCTCTCTCTCTCTCTCTCTCTCTCTCTCTCTCTCTCTCTCCACACACACACACACACACACACACACACACACACACACACACACACACACACACAAACGCACCCCCAACACACACACACACACACCCGGCCCTCTTGTCCTCTCCTGCCACTCATCACAAGAGGTCGTGTTGACGTGACTCCTCGGCGTCCCAGCTTCCACGCAGCCACCGGAGTCGTGGGTTCTGCCAGGAATACCCGACGGTGCTCCACGTAACGCCGCGACGAGGACCTAATTGAGAGGGGCGAGGAGCGCGGTGAGGAGGGGGAGAGAGAGAGAGAGCCGTCGAGAGGGGGAAGAGTTAGAGGAGGGGGAGAGAGAGAGAGAGAGCCGTCGAGAGAGGGGAAGAGTTAGAGGAGGGAGAGAGAGAGAGCCGTCGAGAGGGGGGAAGAGTTAGAGGAGGGGAGAGAGAGAGAGAGCCGTCGAGAGGGGGAAGAGTTAGAGGAGGGGGAGAGAGAGAGAGAGCCGTCGAGAGGGGGGAAGAGTTAGAGGAGGGGAGAGAGAGAGAGAGAGCCGTCGAGAGGGGGGAAGAGTTAGAGGAGGGGGAGAGAGAGAGCCGTCGAGAGAGGGGGAAGAGTTAGAGGAGGGGAGAGAGAGAGAGAGCCGTCGAGAGAGGGGAAGAGTTAGAGGAGGGAGTAGGGAGAGCGAGAGAGAGCCGTCGAGAGGGGAAGAGTTAAGGAGGGGAGAGAGAGAGAGAGCCGTCGAGAGGGGGAAGAGTTAGAGGAGGGGGAGAGAGAGAGAGAGCCGTCGAGAGGGGGAAGAGTTAGAGGAGGGAGAGAGAGGAGAGAGCCGTCGAGAGGGGAAGAGTTAGAGGAGGGGGAGAGAGAGAGAGAGAGATGAGCCGTCGAGAGGGGGAAGAGTTAGAGGAGAGGGAGAGAGAGAGAGAGCCGTCGAGAGGGGGAAGAGTTAGAGGAGAGGGAGAGAGAGAGAGAGAGAGCCGTCGAGAGGGGGAAGAGTTAGAGGAGAGGGAGAGAGAGAGAGAAGCCGTCGAGAGGGGGAAGAGTTAGAGGAGAGGGAGAGAGAGAGAGAGCCGTCGAGAGGGGGAAGAGTTAGAGGAGAGGGAGAGAGAGAGCCGTCGAGAGGGGAAGAGTTAGAGGAGAGGGAGAGAGAGAGAGAGCCGTCGAGAGGGGAAGAGTTAGAGGAGGGAGAGAGAGAGAGAGAGCCGTCGAGAGGGGGAAGAGTTAGAGGAGGGGAGAGAGAGAGAGAGAGAGCCGTCGAGAGGGGGAAGAGTTAGAGGAGGGGGGGAGAGAGAGAGAGCCGTCGAGAGGGGGAAGAGTTAGAGGAGGGGGAGAGAGAGAGAGAGCCGTCGAGAGAGGGGAAGAGTTAGAGGAGAGGGAGAGAGCGAGAGAGCCGTCGAGAGGCGGACGAGTTAGAGGAGGGGGAGAGAGAGAGAGAGAGAGCCGTCGAGAGGGGGAAGAGTTAGAGGAGGGGGAGAGAGAGAGAGAGAGAGCCGTCGAGAGAGGGGAAGAGTTAGAGGGGGAGAGAGAGAGAGAGCCGTCGAGAGGGGGAAGAGTTAGAGGAGAGGGAGAGTCGAGAGAGGGGAAGAGTTGAGGAGAGAGAGAGAGAGAGCCGTCGAGAGGGGGAAGAGTTAGAGGAGGGGGAGAGAGAGAGAGAGAGCCGTCGAGAGGGGGAAGAGTTAGAGGAGGGGGAGAGAGAGAGAGAGCCGTCGAGAGGGGGAAGAGTTAGAGGAGGGGGAGAGAGAGAGAGAGAGAGCCGTCGAGAGAGGGGAAGAGTTAGAGGAGGGACGAGTGTTAGAATTGGAGGGATAATACGTTGGGATGGATGATAGACTGACGGGTAAACGGGAGTCGAAGACCCGATGGAAAGGGGGTTCGAACGGGAGCAAAGGTCGATGGATCGGGTCGAGGGTCACACGCCGGCCTCTCGTCGCATTAGCTCTCGCCAGCCAGGACCCATAACGACTGAGGCCGACGCGCTGCTTATCACGGGACGAAGCCGCGATATCCGATATAAACGCCGAGATTTACCAGCGATTTGCATACCGCCGCGAATCGGAGTATAGACTGCCTTGCAATCCGGGCAGATTCAGCGGCAGATTC
>NC_091571.1:38339602-38347102 GCF_042767895.1 Penaeus vannamei
AAGAACCGACGGGCCCCGGTAGCTGAGACGAATACGAAACAACACGTGCCGAAATACATACCAAAAAAAAGAAGGAAAAAAAACAAAAAACCTAAAATTACCCCGCTTATGAAATGTTGCCTCCTAAAGGGTTATCGCCGCTCCCGATGGACAGACAGGTATAAAAATCGCGGCCAGGGCTCAGCCAGAGGTGAATCGGCCGGCGCCAAAATGCCACAAAAGCCCCACCGGCTGTGTTTACGAGCTCGCCGGCCATAATCTATCGAAATTATGGTGACAGACGGCCAATTGGATTCGTATTATTGGAGAAAAAATTGTTTATGGTAAAGCTGACACGTCGCGGGGAAAGGGTCTGACCCGATACGGATCCGGGTTATGGAAACGTCTATTTTTTTATCTGGTGCATTACGCTGTATCTTCCCTCAGTTTATATCAAGGGTAAAAAAAGCACAAACGTAAATGAAATGCTGATAAACGTGCATCATTATCACGAGTGCTACCGTAAAAAAAACCTATCGTAGAAATAACATTAGAGCAACAGGAACGATAATAGCATTGGAATAGGAACATCCTATAACAAAACAACTCACACGACTTAATAACTTAGTTGTAGAAGAGACATCTCATTGCCTATTATCCTTCTATTCCTCTATCTCCTCCCTCCTGACCTGGCCTTCATCCTCCCCACTCTATTCCTTCTCTACATCGATACCAACATACCAGGGAAGAACCGGTAAAGAAGTGGTTGTAGAACCCAGACAAGGCAGAGTATGAACGCGCAAGTACGATGGCACAGTAACCTTACACGACGCGATAACACACACACACACGCACACACACACATACACACACACACACACACTCACACAAACAAAAAAAACAGACATCTTCCCCCTAAACACACATACCCCCCATACACACACACACACATGCACCCCCCCCAAAAAAAAAAAAAAAAATCACCAAAAAATCCAAACGCCTTCTTTTGAGCTTGTCATTCTCGCCCACCATCCTTACCATCCTCACCCGCCCGCGTGAGGGACGAGACCAAACCCATTAACTAAAGAGCTGTAATATTATGCCTAACACAACCCAGGTGGATGAGGCTCCGGAGGGCACCTAGGCCTCAGCCAGACCCTCTCCTCGGCTCTAATTGTGCTTTATGGCTTGGAAACTCACTCGCGGGAGGGGGGGGGGAGTCTGTGAATGAATTCTCACACTTGTAGGTGAAGGGGAGGGAGGGAGGGAGAGAGGAGAGGCAGAAGGGAGAGGGAAGGAGGGAGGAGAGGCAGAAGGGAGAGGGAGGGAGGGAGGAGTCAGGAGAGGAAGGGGGGGAGGAGAGACAGGAGGGAGAGGGAGGGAGGGAAAGAGGAGAGGCAGAAGGGAGAGGGAAGGAGGGAGGAGAGGCAGAAGGGAGAGGGGGGGAGGGACGGAGATGAGACAGAAGGGAGAGGGAGGGAGGGAGAAAGGGGGAGTGAGGAAGAGGACGAAGGGAGGGATATAAAGAAGGAGGAGGGGAAGGAAGGGAGAGTAGGGGAAGGGGGAGCTGGAGGTAGATTAAGGGAGAGAGAGAGAAAGAAAGAGAGAGAGAAACTCACAGAGATAGACAAATAAACGACAGGGATAAAAGAGAAAAATAAGAAATGATACGAGAACCAAAGCATATAATCCAGAACTGCTTGCCTCATCTGAGAGAGAAAAAAAAAATAGCCACATAACAAACAGTCTTCCATCTGGCTTACCGCATAGAGAGAGACACCGTGATGCAGGGTAATGAGGAAGAATGAGAAAGAACAACACGAGGAAAATTATTCAAAATAAACACGAGGAAAATTATTCAAAATAACAGCGATTTTCCAAAAGGTTATGGGGTCGGCCAAGAGAAGGTCGAAGATCCCGCAAACTACACAGAAGTTTTTGGTTTTTGTTTCTTTCAATAAACGTCAATAATTCAGAAGATTTGAACGATGGGAAAACTTTCTTTCCTTCAAACATAAACAAAAAATTCGCGACGTGATCTTGAGCTGTCCTCCGAACGCTATAAAATAAACAAATAAATAAACAAAATGAAATAAACAAAAAATCGATAAATAGATAAATAAGCAAATCGACAAATAAAATTAAATCGAAAAAAAAGGAATCAGCTGATTTTCTCTCTTTCACACCCTCTATTTCCTCTTTCGTGTCATTCTGTTATCCTGTATTTAACTACCTTGCCTGTCTTTTTATCTACGGTAGAAAAAATCCACAATAAACAAACCAGATCTATTAAAATAAATCTAGTTTGTGAATTACAAGATTTTCTACCAATGCATCAACAAGGTAGGGTATTTTTTTCCATTCATCTTTCTATCTGTGTTTTGGTGGTGGAATCCCTTCAAGGATAGAAACACCGATGACAAGAGAATAGAAAGTCGAAAAGTTATGAACGAGAAGGAATATCTTCACAATACAAGAGATGTATTTAAACGGTTTCGAATATATTTTCGTCAGAAATATAAGCATTGTGTAGAGCACACACACACTGAAACAAAGAAACACAAACAATGAAACAAAGAAATACACACACACACACACACAGAAAGAGAGAAAGAGAGAGAGAGGAGAGAGAGAGAGAGAGAGAGAGAGAGAAAGAGAGAGAGAGAGAGAGAAAGAGAGAGAGAGAGAGAGAGAGAGAAAGAGAGAGAGAGAGAGAGAGAGAGAGAGAGAGAGAGGGAGAGAGAGAGAGAAAGGAGGGAGAGAGAGAGAGAGAGAGAGAGAGAGAGAGAGAGAGAGAGAGAGAGAGAGAGAGAGAGAGAGAGAGAGAGAGAGAGAGAAAGAAAGAAAGAGAACAAGTAAAAAAAACAAACAACAAAATACTCCACTCCAATTTCCTATTTCGGTGCCTTTTATGCTTTGACTTTGAAGACGAGAGGAAAAAAATGATCGCAAGAAAAGTCTTTCGTTCACTTTTTAGCATCATATCCATTTTTATCGATTTCCTTTGACTATTTTTTGTTTTTTACTTTCATATGAAGCATCCATCTCTTTTGTGTCTGACGGTCAGCGAGAATTATTTCAAATACGCTTTATCTCTGCACTTCTGTTTCTCTTTAAATATTTGCTTCGAGGAGTCTCTTTGCTATCTTTCTTTCTCTCTCTATTTACACACACAAACTCCCTGATTTAGACTATATTCATGTATCTGTTTGTGTCTGTTTCTCTCTCCTGCTTTTTCGTTAATTCTTTCCCGGTTCTCCCTCTCTCTCTGTTTACATCTCCTTCTGTTGACATTTTCATTCATGCATTTGTTTATTTCATAGTTTGGACTCTCCTTTACCCTTTCCTCTGCCACTCTCTTCTTTCTCTCCCTTCCCTTTCCCTTTCTCCATCTTCCCCCATCCTCACCCCTTCCTTTACTCTTCATCCCCATCTCTATCCCCTTTCCCTTTCCTTACCTTTCCCTCTTTCACTTCCATTCCCCCATCCGCATTCTCTCCCCCCTCCCTCCCACCTTCTTCCATTTCGTATTCTTATTCTTCCTTCTTCCTTATTCTACCCTTCCGTATTCCCTTCCCTTCCCTTCTTCTTCCCTCCCTATCTCCATCCCACCATCTTTCTTATTCCTTATTCTACCCTTCCGTATTCCCTTTCCTTCCCTTCTTCTTCCCTTCCGTTCTTCTTCTTCCCCTCCCTATCTCCTTCCCTTCCCTCCTACCACCCCTTCCCCGCCCATCCCAGACGCCATTCCCCGATCCCGCGGGCGTGCATCACTCCCCCCCCCCCCCGCCCACGTCCGACTCAGCTCGCGGGACCGAAGTGGCATGACACGGGTTCTCTGTCATGGGCGCGAGTCGACGGCCTCCGAGCGATTCAACCGGAGATTATCGCAGTGTGTCAGCCAGATCGAGCGTTACTGATCAGCCCAGGAGGAGAGAGAGGGGGGGGAGGGAGGGGAGGGAGCGGAGGACGAGGGCTGACGGTGGGACTGCGTGGGCGTGTGGGCGTGTGGGCGTGAGGGACTCGCGAGGGACAGGAAAAGGGACGACGTCGACCAAAAAGCTCGCCATGTTCTAGCGAAGGGGAATACGTTCTCCACACTATTTGATAATATATTCATATATTTTTTTATACTTATAGTTTATATATTCCATATGAATATTTTATATATTCCTGTGGTCTAAACATAGAAAAAGAGGAGGAAGAGGAAGAAGACGAATAAAAAGAAGAGGAAGAAGGAGAATGAGGAGGAAGAAGCAGAAGAGGAAGAGGAAGAAGAAGCAGAAGAGGAAGAAGAAGAAGCAGAAGAGAAGGAGGAGGAGGAAGAAGAAGAAGCAGAAGAGGAAGAAGAAAAAAGAAGGAGAAGAAATGCAATAAAAAGGAAAACGAAAAAGAATAATAAGAAGAACAAGACCCGTTTCATTAGCTTCGGACCCTCCCCCCCACCACGCCCCTCTCCGAAACACACGACTACGGGGACGCATTATAAAGCAATCAACAGCTAAAAACAACAACAACAACAACAACAACACAAACCCAGGAGGAACGGCCGCTTGTTTCTGAGACAATCCCGCTCGGAAATGAGTCGTTTGCGTCCCTGGTTACATCTAATGATCTAATTTGTCTCCGGCGCTGTCGTTTGGCTGGGGATTACGGGCGTGGGGTGGGCGTGGGGCGGGCGTGGGTGGGCGTGGGGTGGGCGTGGGGCGGGCAGGGGTGGGCGAGCGGGGAGGGAGAGGAGACCCTACATTCAGATTTAAATCTTACTCTTGTTATTTCTTTGTTTTATCATCTATTTTCTTTCCTCTTTTTATTTCTCTTTGTTTTATCATCTATTTCCTTTCAACTTTTTATTACTCTTTGTTTTATCATTATCTTTTTCATTTCCTCTATTCTTCTTATTTCTTTTTATCATTCTCTATTTCGTTTCCTCTTTTCTTATTATTTCTCTTTGTTTTATCATTATGTTTCGTTATTTATTCTGTTATTATCTCTCATTATTTATTTCATAATCATTTATTTCATCTTATCATTATCCATTTCATTATTTATTCTATCATTATCCATATCATTATTCATTCTATCATTAATCATTGCCATTATCTATTTCATCATATGTCATTACTTTTCGTTACTTTTCTCAAGTCTTATTTTGTCTCGATTCCCTTATATTTTCGTTCGTGTTTTCATTCATGCAATTTTGTCCGATATTTTCTCTATTTAATAACGTCCTTTTTTTCTATCTATCCCTGTTAGGTCATTCCGCGTTTCATCTATCGACCAACGCTATTTTTTTTCTCTTTCTCTCTCTCTCTCTCTCTCTCTCTCTCTCTTTTACATGGATATTCTCAACTTTACTTTCATCTCCGTCTTTCTCTATCGGCATCTTCGTTATCCCGATCGCTCGCACTTCCGCGTCACCTCCAGCCCTCCCCTCCACCCCCACCCCTTCCCTCCCTCTCCATCTCCACCCCCTACCTCAACCCCGTTACCTCCCCCAACCCCCCTTCCCTCCACCTCCACCCCACCCCCTCCCCTCTACCTATCCCTACCCCTCCACCTCTACCCTCTCCCTATACCTTCCCTTCCACTCCCATCACCCTTCCCTCCTCTCCTCCTCCATCACCCTACCCACCCCCTCCCCTTCCACCCCAATCACCCTTCCCTCCTCCTCCTCCACCCCTGTCCCCCTCTTCCCTCCACCTCACCCTTCCCTCCCCTCCCTCCACCCCAATAACCTATCCCTACCCCTCCACCTCTACCTTCCCTTCCACCCCCATCACCCTTCCCTCCTCCTCCTCCACCCTGTCACCCTTCCCTCCCCCTCCCCTCCCCTCCATCCCAGCTCACCTCGCCTCAATTGCCGCCAGATATCTTGATCTACAGGCATCGCTCGCAGGGATGGAGGGAGAGGGGGGGAGGGGGGCTGAGGTGACATGTGGATTCCCGGATGTGGAAGAGGCGCGTGATGTGCCTCCGCTGTGGATAGGGAGGTTCGGGAAGACTGGTAAAAAAGGAGGAAAAGGAAACACGTGTTGCATACAAAGAAGACTATAAAACATGTCAAAGATTTCGCATAAAAGTAAATAAAAATTATAGACAAACAAAAACACAAACATACACAAACAAACATATCAGACAAACCACACACTACATACAAAAACATACACGCCAAACAACACAAAACCCACACATCTGCCAATACGAAATAAGACGAAAATACAGTTTTTTTTTAAGAGTTCCGCGTGAGACGGCCATTGCAATAGAAGCGAAGAAAAGAGAGAGAGAAAGAAAAAGTCGAATATAGTCATTGGAATCCTGACCTGGAACTCCCAGAAACTGCCTTGTCATTTCCTCTTGGCTGGAATGCTTTCCCAGGCATTACGCGGCACAGTTCATTGATAAAATACATCGCCTTTAATAATAATATACATGTATTTATCCCTCCAAATGAATTCGAGTTTCAATATTTTTTTTCTCCCGATGTCTCTAACCACCTTCGTTAATGAGGCCTCGTTCGACACTTACCAGGTGTTCAATTATAACGACAACGAACGACCCTTTACCTAACGACTCTGGCTAACGACTGTTTGCCCAACGACCCTTTGGCTAACGACCCTTCGCCCAAGGATTCTTTGCCCAACGACACTGGCTAACGAACCGCTGCTCAACGTTCCTTTGCCTAACGACCTCTGCCTCCTCCCCCTATTCCTCTCCTCCTTCCCTTCACCCTCCCACCCCGTCCCCTTCTTCCTTCCCCCTTCCCCCTTCCTCCACCCCCTTCCCATCACTCTGCTCCACCCTCCTACCCCCATCCCACCCTCCCATCCTCCTCCTCCTCCCTCCCTCCCACTCCTACTACCCTCTTCCTCCACCCTCCTACCCCTCTCCCACCCTCCTCATTCCTACCACCCTCTTCCTTCCCCACTTCCTCCACCCCCTCCTCCTACCCCCCTCCCATCCTCCTCTTCCTTCCTCCCCCCTCTCCCACCCCCCTCCCATCCTCCCCCCCCCCCTCCCTCCCTCCACCCCCTCCCTCCCTCCCTCCCATCCTCCTCCCCCCTCCTACCCCCCTCCCTCCCTCCCTCAAGGCTCCGACCTCCCGGCGTGCAATTAAGAGATCCTTCGCGTCCGCCCAATCTCCCAGCTTCCTTCAATCTCCAGCATTCCGTCACGGCCAGTTGATTGGGGCGCGGACCGGAGGCGCGCAGAGGTCAGGCGGGGGTGAGGGGAGAGGGAGAAGGGGAGGGGAGGGAAGGGAGAGAAGGGGAGGGGAGGGAAGGGGAGGGAAGGGAGAGGGAGAAGGGGAGGGAAGGGTGAGGAAGAAGGGGAGGGAAGGGGAGGAGGTGAAGGGAGGATGAGGAGGGATGGGGAGGAGGGGTAGATGTGGAGGAGAATGGGGAGAAAGGAAGCAAAGGAGGAGAGAGAGAGGAAGGGGAGAAAGAGGAGGGCCCGAGGGGGGGAAGGAGAGGGAGAAGGGGATGGAGGGGAGGAGGTGAAGGGGGTAGAGGGGATGGGGGA
>NC_091571.1:38354602-38373179 GCF_042767895.1 Penaeus vannamei
GACAGAGAGAGAGAGAGAGAGAGAGAGAGAGAGAGAGAGAGAGAGAGAGAGAGAGAGAGAGAGAGAGAGAGAGAGAGAGAGAGAGAGAGAGGGAGAGAGAGAGAGAGAGACGGAGAGAGAGAGAGAGAGAGAGAGAGAGAGAGAGAAAGAGAGAGAGAGAGAGAGAGAGAGAGAGAGAGAGAGAGAGAGAGAGAGAGAGAGAGAGAGAGAGGGAGAGAGAGAGAGAGAGAGAGAGAGAAAGCGAGAGAGAGAGAGAGAGAGAGAGAGAGAAAGAGAGAGAGAGAAAGAGAGAGAGAGAGAGAGAGAGAGAGAGAGAGAGAGAGAGAGAGAGAGAGAGAGAGAGAGACAGGGAGACAGATAAAGAAAGAGAGAGAAAGAGAGAGAAAGAAAAAGCGAGAGAAATAATCATGCCTTTTCCTTAATTTTCAGTACAATTTAAAGAGTCAAGTAGAGGAGCAGGGTGAGGAGTGGGGGGGTGGGGTGGGGTGGGGGGGAGATGAAAAATGTCTAGAAAAAAGGTGGGGAAAGCGGCGTTTTAGAACCGCTAACGAAAGGGAGATTAAGGGTGATTCATGATGTGTTGGGAGAAGAGGGAAGATGGGGCGAGAGGGGGATGAGGGGGGGGGGTGATGCCCGGGCTCCGAGTGGTTGGAATGTGGAGATATGAAGGCCTGGACTCTCTCTCTCTCTCTCTCTCTCTCTCTCCCTCTCTCTCTCTCTCTCTCTCTCTCTCTCTCTCTCTCTCTCTCTCTCTCTCCCTCTCTCTCTCTCTCTCTCTCTCTCTCTCTCTCTCTCTCTCTCTCTCTCTCTCTCTCTCTCTCTCTCTCTCTCTCTCTCTCTCTCTCTCTCTCTCCCTCTCTCTCTCTCCCTCTCCCTCCTCGAGTCATCAGTGCCAGTGCCTGTCTATGTTCGCCGAAAGAAATCCGGTTTTCCGATGTAGTGAGTGTCCGATCTGTTCAAGGTTGTCAGTGCCATCTCCTCGTGGTATTCAGTGGGATTTGATGATAAATTAACGGTATCTGATACAGCGGCACCCGTGGCACTCTACCCCGAGAGGGAGTGAAGCGCCGTAATTGGTTCTACGGAGGTAATCCCCTCCCCCCTCCCTCTCTCCCCTCCGGATGCTGAGCGTGGCACTCCCCCGGGGCAGCAATGAGGGCCTCCTGCCCAAGGTGGAGGCCGGCCATCTGAGGCCTTATTGATTGTATGGAGGTGGGGGCGAGAGGGAGGGGGGTGGGGGAGAGGATGGAGGTGGGGGAGAGGACGGAGGTAGAGGAGAGGATGGAGGTGGGGGCGAGGGGAAGGGGGGTGGGGAGAGGACGGAGGTGGTGGGGGATAGGGGCGAAGGAGGTGGAGGAGAGAACGGAGGTAGTAGGGAGAGGGGGAAGGGGGGTGGGGGAGAGGGGGAAGAGGGGGTGGGGGAGAGGATGGAGGTGGGGGCGAGGGGAAGGGAGGAAGGGGGAGAAGGTAGGGCGTAGGGGAGGGGGTGAGGAGAAGAGTGACGTGGAGGAAAGGACGTACTCGCTACTCGCTGTATTCTCTGTGAATTCCCTGCCGCTGTGCTCTCCTGGTTCCCGTTCCCATTCCCCCCTTTTTAACGAGGTGGGGTTGCACTGCGTTCCCGCGTGGGCTGCGTTGTGAGCAAAGGTATGGCCGGCTAATAAGGGTCGGAATTGGGATCATTGCCCATTAAGCTGTCACCCTTACTGTGGCAGAACGTGTTGATAAAAAAGCGAGCTTAATTAATCGCTAATTTGATACTCGCTTCGTTATCGTTTTGTGACACTTGCGATGCGACGTAATAGGAGTACTGCCATGAACGACGAAGGGAAGGGCAAGAAAACACACGAATATGCCATATTCGTGTGTTTTCTTGCCCTTCCCTTCGTCGTTCCTGTTGCAATCTGTTCAACATGAATTCCACACATGAGTTTATTACTATACGAGAATCTTTAAATCCTTATTTCGTGTTTTTGATGATTTGGAAAATAATTCTGTGACGGATATTGTGTTCCGTTTTCTCCAGGTATGGAAAATAATTCTGTAACGGATATGGTGTTCTTTCGTTTTCTCCCTGTATTTATTTCTTTAGAGGTTAATGATGCAATATTCTTGTTACAATGGCGTCACTGTTTTTTTTCTCTCTCTTTTATGACAGCATTTGTTTACAAGTAATTATTATGACTGTTGTCGTCATTAAAGCACCGAGTCATTTAACGAAGTGTATTTGGTGATTACCGTTATTAGCAATTGCGGGATTCTAGAAAATGTAATTTGACGATATTTGATGGGATACAAATTCCCCGCAAAGAACCATATTTTTTTTGTGAAGGTAAAGGGGAAAAAAAGTGATTGCTTACAAGATTGGAGAGAATATATTTCCTTTGTAAAGCTTGTAAGATTGGGAAGATTCGGATTGGGAGGGAGATGGGGGTGGGGGAGAGAGGGAGAGATGGAGGTGGAGAGGGAGAGATGGAGGTGGAGAGGGAGAGATGGAGAGGAGGGAAATGAGAGAGAGAGGGAGGATGTGAGGGAGAAGGATAAGGAGAAAGATAGAGAGAAGGAGGAAAAGAGGGAGAGGGACAAGGAAAGGGAGAAGGAGAAGGAGAAGAAGGAGAGGGAGAGGAAGAAGGAGAAGAAGAAGAAGAAGAAGAGACAGACAGACAGACAGACAGACACAGACAGAAAGAGAGAGACAGAGACAGAGCAATGATTTCTATATCCGCCTGTGCCTTGCAAGGGGCTGGGAGAAGGAGCGTGATGAATTGTCAGTCACGTGTCTTCTCTCGCACGTCACGCTGTCTCCGCGATCAGTGCTGACGTTGCGAGATCTGCCCTTCCCACGGTGCTGCTGTAACCAAGTTGAATGTTTCCCTCTCTCTCTTTCTTTCATTCTTTCATTCGTCTTGCTTTCTTTTTCTCTCTCTTGTTTTCTTTCTATTTTTTTTCTTTATTTCTTACTCGCTCGGCCGATCTCTCTTTCTCTCTCTGTCTGTCTGTCTGTCTGTCTGTCTGTCTGTCTCTCTCTCTCTCTCTGTCTCTCTCTCTCTCTCTCTCTCTCTCTCTCTCTCTTTCATTTCTCTCTCTTTCATTTTTTGTGTTTTTCTTTCTTTCTTTTTCTTTCTTTCTTTTTTCTTCTCTGTCTGTCTGTCTGTCTGTCTGTCTGTCTGTCTGTCTGTCTGTCTGTCTCTCTCTCTCTCTCTCTCTCTCTCTCTCTCTTGCTTCCTTCCTTCTCTTGCAATGTCATGTGTCATGTTCCTTGCGAAGTCAGTGTCTTTATGGCTAAAAGAAATCAAGAACATATGTGTAACACGAATAAAAATGAGGACTTCTGACATGTCACGTGACTTGGAGGACGACACAAGGTGCCATCACCTGAATATGACCCCCATTCCAGGTGACCCCTGGAGAGAGAGAGAGAGAGAATGAGAGAGAGAGAGAAAGAGAAAGAAAACAAGAGAGAGAAGAGGAATGAAAGAGAGAGAGAGAGAGAGAGAGAGAGAGAGAAAGAGAAAGAAAGAAAGAGAGAGAGAAAGAAAAGAGAGAGAGATAGAGAGAAAGAGAGAGAGAGAACGAGAGAGAGAGAGAGAGAGAAAGAGAGAGAGAGACAGAGAGAGAGAGAGAGAGAGAGAGAGAGAGAGAGAGAGAGAGAGAGAGAGAGAAAGAAAGAGAGAGAGAGAGCAAAAGAGAGAGAGAGAGAGAGAGAGAAAGAAAGAAAGAAAGAAAGAAGAAAGAAAGAAAGAGAAAGACAGACAGACGGCGCAGGTGGAGTCTCGCAACCGTGTGTTACAACCAGCTGCAGGAAACGAGGGCGAGGGGCCCGTGAAATGGGGGGACGGATGCCGCCGCCCCTTGTCGTCCAGCTGATTTTGCGACGAGTGGAGCGGGGGAGGGGGAGGGGGAGAGGAAGAGAGGGGAGAGAGGGAGAGGGAGAGGGGAGAGGGAAGAGGGAGAGGGAGAGGGGAGGGGAAGGGGAGAGATGGAGAGGGGGAGGAAGAGAGAGAAGATGGAGATGGAGAGGAAGAGATGGAAAGTGGGGGGAGAGGGAGAGGTGAGGATGGAAAGGGGGAGAGGGGGAGGGAGAGATGGAGATGGAAAGGGAGAGGGAGAGATGAGGCTGGAAAGGGAGAGGGAGAGATGAGGATGGAAAGGGAGAGGGAGAGATAGAGATGGAGAGGGGAAAGGGGAGAGATGGAGAGGGGGAGGGAGAGGGGGAGGGATGGCGAGGATGGAAAGGGAGAGGGGGAGAGAGAGATGGAAAAGGGGGGAGTAGGGAGAGATGAGGCTGGAAAGGGAGAGGGAGAGATGAGGATGGAAAGGGAGAGGGAGAGGGAGAGAGAGAGATGGGAAGGGAGAGGCAGAAATGGAAAGGGAGAAGGAGAGATGAAGATGGAAAGGGAGACAGAGAGAGGGAGAGATAAAGATAGAAAGGGATAGAAAGAGAAGGGAGACTCTGCCGACTCCTCTGAACAAGACTCGCTTCCCCCCCCCCCCAATGTAAACACTGACCAAACATTCCCCGACGTGACGATGGCGCCCACGACCGAAGCGGGTAATCAGGCTAATGACGGAGAGACGGGCGGGTGATCTCCGGGTCCATCGACAGCGGCGGCGGCGGCGGGAGAAAACACACACAAACACACGCAAGCAATGTCGACAAACAATCAAACACACGCAAACAAACAAACAAACAAACAAACACACGCAAGCAATGTCGACAAACAAACAAACAAACACACGCAAGCAATGTGGACCTCACCGCAGGCAGCGCCATCTCTCGGGACCTCCGGGAGAGAGAGGGAGAGAGAGGGGGGGGGAGGGAGGAAGGAAGGAGGGAATGGGGGAAGGGAGGAAGGGAGGAGGGGAGGGAGGGGGAGGGGAGGGGGAGGGAGGGAGGGAGAGAGGGGGAGGGAGAGGGAGAGAGAGAGAGAGAGAGAGAGAGAGAGAGAGAGAGAGAGAGAGAGAGAGAGAATGAAAGAGAGAGAGAAAGAAAGAAAGAAAGAAAGAAAGAAAGAAAGAAAGAAAGAAAGAGAGAGAAAGAGAGAGACAAAGAGAAAGAGAGAGAGACCCCGCGAGCCTCCTTCGTAAAAAAAAAAAAAAAAAGGTCAGCCGCCGGAGCGAAGCCCCACGAGACCCCAAGATTTCCGAGACTCGTCAAAAGTCTCTCGGTTAGAAAGTTTTCCGAGACACCGAAGACTCCCCTGGACGTGGACTTTCCCCGCAGCCCCTCTGTCTCCTTAGACTTTTTTTTTTTTATCTCGGGGTTTCCTGTTGAATGCCACCTCAGTGTTCCGGGGGTTTTATGTGATGTGTTTGTGCTTGAAAAAAAAAAAAAATCTTTGGTATGTAACTTGGTTTGTGCTTAAAAAAAAAAAAAAAAAAAAAAAGAATCTTTGGTATGTAACTTGGTTTGTGCTTAAAAAAAAAATATTTGGTATGTAACTTGGTTTGTGCTTGAAAAAAAAAAATCTTTGGTATGTAACTTGTTTCGAAGTTTGAAAAAAATTGGAATGAGGAATTTATTTGTGCTTGAAAAAAATTTTGCATGTAACTTGGTTTGTGCTTGAAAAAAAAAAATCTTTGGTATGTAACTTGGTTTGTGCTTGAAAAAAAAAATCTTTGGTATGTAACTTGGTTTGTGCTTGAAAAAAAAAATCTTTGGTATGTAACTTGGTTTGTGCTTGAAAAAAAAAATCTTTGGTATGTAACTTGGTTTGTGCTTGAAAAAAAAAATCTTTGGTATGTAACTTGGTTTGTGCTTGAAAAAAAAATCTTTGGTATGTAACTTGGTTTGTCCTCGAAAAAAAAATCTTTGGTATGTAACTTGGTTTGTGCTTGAAAAAAAAAAAATCTTTGGTATGTAACTTGGTTTGTGCTTGAAAAAAAAAAAAGATTCTTTGGTATGTAACTTGGTTTTATTTTTTTGAAAAAAAAATCTTTGGTATGTAACTTGTTCAGCTTGAAAAAAAATCTTTGGTATGTAACTTGGTTTGTGCTTGAAAAAAAAAAAAAGATTCTTTGGTATGTAACTTGGTTTGTGCTTGAAAAAAAAAAATCTTTGGTATGTAACTTGGTTTGTGCTTGAAAAAAAAAAATCTTTGGTATGTAACTTGGTTTGTGCTTGAAAAAAAAAAATCTTTGGTATGTAACTTGGTTTGTGCTTGAAAAAAAAAAATCTTTGGTATGTAACTTGGTTTGTGCTTGAAAAAAAAAAGATTCTTTGGTATGTAACTTGGTTTGTGCTTGAAAAAAAAAAAAAAAAAAAATCTTTGGTATGTAACTTGGTTTGTGCTTGAAAAAAAAAAAGATTCTTTGGTATGTAACTTGGTTTGTGCTTGAAAAAAAAAAAAAAAAAAATCTTTGGTATGTAACTTGGTTTGTGCTTGAAAAAAAAAAAAGATTCTTTGGTATGTAACTTGGTTTGTGCTTGAAAAAAAAATCTTTGGTATGTAACTTGGTTTGTGCTTCAAAAACAAAAAAAATCTTTGGTATGTAACTTGGTTTGTGCTTGAAAAAAAAATCTTTGGTATGTAACTTGGTTTGTGCTTGAAAAAAAAAATCTTTGGTATGTAACTTGGTTTGTGCTTGAAAAAAAAAAAATCTTTGGTATGTAACTTGGTTTGTGCTTGAAAAAAAAAAATCTTTGGTATGTAACTTGGTTTGTGCTTGAAAAAAAAAAAATCTTTGGTATGTAACTTGGTTTGTGCTTGAAAAAAAAAAAATCTTTGGTATGTAACTTGGTTTGTGCTTGAAAAAAAAAAAGAATCTTTGGTATGTAACTTGGTTTGTGCTTGAAAAAAAAAAATCTTTGGTATGTAACTTGGTTTGTGCTTGAAAAAAAAAATCTTTGGTATGTAACTTGGTTTGTGCTTGAAAAAAAAAATCTTTGGTATGTAACTTGGTTTGTGCTTGAAAAAAAATCTTTGGTATGTAACTTAGTTTGTGCTTGGAAAAAAAAATCTTTGGTATGTAACTTGGTTTGTGCTTAAAAAAAAAATCTTTGGTATGTAACTTGGTTTGTGCTTGAAAAAAAAAATCTTTGGTATGTAACTTGGTTTGTGCTTGAAAAAAAAATCTTTGGTATGTAACTTGGTTTGTGCTTGAAAAAAAAATCTTTGGTATGTAACTTGGTTTGTGCTTGAAAAAAAAATCTTTGGTATGTAACTTGGTTTGTGCTTGAAAAAAAAAAAATCTTTGGTATGTAACTTGGTTTGTGCTTGAAAAAAAAAAAATCTTTGGTATGTAACTTGGTTTGTGCTTGAAAAAAAAAATCTTTGGTATGTAACTTGGTTTGTGCTTGAAAAAAAAAATCTTTGGTATGTAACTTAGTTTGTGCTTGAAAAAAAAATCTTTGGTATGTAACTTGGATATGTCTTTTTGTGCTTAAAAAAAAAAAAAATCTTTGGTATGTAACTTGGATATGTTTTTTTGTGCTTAAAAAAAAAAAAAAAATCTTTGGTATGTAACTTGGATATGTTTTTTTGTGCTTGAAAAAAATATCTTTGGTATGTAACTTGGATATATGTTTTATGTTTTTTTTTCAGTTTCATTGATTTCTCGATAAATTAATTCCTCTCGGCACATGGAGAGGCCTACACGATGTCACACACACGCTCGCATATTCAGACACAAAACACAAAAGGCACACGAACCACGCGCAAAAACGTACACGCACAAACACATACACACACACAAACACATTCAAACACAAAGACAAACACACACAAAAAATCACATCCCCAACCTTTCCTTCTCCTTCTTCTCCCTCTCTTCCTCCTCCTTCTTCTCTCTCCTCCACCCCCTCTCTCCTCTTTCTTCCTCTACAACCAGAGAAGGAGCAGCAGGGAAGAAGTAAACCCCAAGGAATAAGGACCAAGCCCCTCCTCCTCCTCCTCCTCCTGTCCCCTCCCTCCCCCTCCTCCTCCTCCTCCCTCCACCCCCTCCCTCCTCCATCATCTCCTCCTCCATCTCCACCTCCACCTCCCCCTCCTCCTCCTCCTCCTCCCCACCTCCAATTCCTCACCTCCACTTCCACCTCCCACCTCCTCCTCCTCCTCCTCCACCTCCACCTCCACCCCCCACCTCCCACCTCCACCTCCACCTCCATCTCCACCTCCATCTCCTCCTCCCTCCTCCTCCACCTCCCTCTCTCTCCACCCTCCCCCTCCTCCTCCTCCCCTCTCCCTTCTCCTCCCCCTCACCCTCCCCTCCCCCTCCTCCTCCTCCTCCTCCTCCCCTTCCTACACCCCTCCCCTCCTTCTCCACCTCCTCCCCTCCCCCTCCCCCTCCTCCTCCTCTTCCTCCTCCTCCTCCCCCTCCACCTCCCCCTCCACCTCCTCCTCCTCTTCCTCACCTCAAGCAGAGTTAGTTAAAGGGACCTGACAGCTTATCGACGCCCTGGGTCGGGATTCCCAGGTGGCGAAAATTCCACCAGAAATGTGGCTCTATTATCATATTTGAGGGAGGAGAGGGAGAGGGAGAGAGAGAGGGAGAGGGAGAGGGAGACGTGGAGATAGGAGGGAGAAGATGGGTTGGGGATGATGAGGATGGGAAGGAGGGAGGGAGGGAGGGAGGTGGAGAAGGAGGGAGGGAGGAAGGGAGGGAGGGAGGGAGGGAGGGAGGGAGGGAGGGAGGGAGGGAGAGAAGGAGAGAAGGAGAGAGAGAGAGAGAGAGAGAGAGAGAGAGAGAGAGAGAGAGAGAGAGAGAGAGAGAGAGAGAGAGACAGAGACAGACAGACAGACAGACAGAGAAGGGGGGGAGAGAGATATAGATAGACACAGATAGAGAGACACACTCAAAAACAGACTCATAGACAATCAGACAGTCAGAGAGAAGAAATGAACAAGAGCCACGGATGAGCCTCCGTCCCCAGACCTCCTTCTCTCCCGACAATCATGCCTAATGAGTGCCAAGAATTATGCGCTTTGGCACCGCGCGGCCCCCTCCTGCTCCTGCTGCTGTGTGGGCGCCGCTGGACCCGCTGTTTTCCGCAAAATATCGCTCTTAACTGCCTCTGCTTTCAAAACCCGCCCCTTCTTGTCTGTCATTAGCGTTATCTATTCATCTCCCTCTCGTCTAGCCTTTGTTCTCTATCTCTGTGTTCTATCTGCGCGATCTCTGGCGGTTTCTTTGGGATTCGTGTTCTCCCTTCCAGCCGCCCGCCCGCCCTCGCCCAGCTGCTCATCGCCATCAGCGGGATAATGAAAGTGTATAAATATTTATATACTTACATTAGCTACCTACCTACCGTCTTACCTACACACACACACCCTTTCCCCTTGCTGTCTCTCTCTCTTTCTCCTCTTTCCCCCTCTCTCTCTGTATCTCTCTCTCTCTCTCTCTCTCTCTCTCTCTCTCTCTCTCTCTCTCTCTCTCTGTCTCCTCTTTCCCCTCTCTCTCCGTCTCCCTCTCTCCCCCTCCCCCTCCCCCCCCCCCCCCCCCCCCCCTCACCACTCACCCCCACCACACCCACCACCACCCCCACCCCCCACACACACACACCACACACACACACACCACACACACACACACACACACACACACACACACACACACACACACACACACACACACACACACACACACACACACAACAACAACAACCACAACAACAACAACACACACACACGCACACACACCTCGCCGGTATACAACACGAAAGCCTGCTATACGCACATGTAAAGATCACGAGCGATTTCCCCTTCATTTGGCCTCTCCTTACCGTATACATTCCCTTTGTGAATATCATACATACATATGTTCTGTGTTCTTAGTTCCCTCTCCTTTCGTTGTTCATTTATCGTACTCCTTTTTATCTTTCTCTCTGTCTCTGTCTCTGTCTCTGTCTCTGTCTCTCTCTGTCTCTGTCTCTGTCTCTCTCTCTCTCTCTCTCTCTCTCTCCCTCTCCTTTGTTCTTAAATTACCATCTCTATCTCCTCCTTGCTTCCTCAGACCCTTTTGTCCTCTCTCCTTCCGTCCCTTTCTCCTGATTTATCTCCCGTTATTTCACTCCCTCTCGCTCCTCTAACCGGGACAAAATGGCTACGGTTATTGGCGCTCGAAACGGCTCCATTTATCCAAAATAAATTCGTTCATTTTATCCGAGCTTAAAGGATAGTTGCCCATCCGGTCCCAGATGCGTTGAGGGCGAGTACCAAGAACAACAACATCAATAAAACATCAACAACATGGACATCACCAACAACAACAACATCAATAAGACATCAACAAGCCATCAACAACAACATGGACAACATCAACAACAAACCACCAACGACAACATGCACATCATCATCAACATCAACAAAACAACAACAATGACAACATCAACAACAGCATGGATAACATCATCAACACCAACAACACATCAACAAACCATCAACAACATGGACATCAACAAAACATCTACACAAACAAACCATCAACAACAGCATGGACAATATGAACAACAACAACAACAACATCAACAAACCCCCAACAAAAAACAAACCAACAACACAAATACAACAAAAATCAACAACAACATGACAAACAACACAACAAACCCTATCTAACCAACAAAACAACAACAACATAAAAAACCCCCAAAACATAACAAATCAACCAACAACAAAATATCAACAATCCATCAACAACAAGATAGACATCATCAACAACATCAACAAACCATCATCGTCATCAACAACAACAACAACAAGAAATCGGCACAAACACAATTACGTATTTTTCATTGAATATCATTAAACCACCTAATCCGGCGACCCCCCCCCCCCGCCTCTGATTGGTCCCCCCCAAACGAGGGGGTTCCTTCAACCCCAAACTTTTTTTAAAAAACCGGGAATAAATCCATTAAAGAAAAGGAGGGGGGAAACCGGCCTTGTTACGGGGGGCGGGGCAGGGAGGGGGGAGGGGGGGGGGGAAAAAAGAAAGGGGGGAGGGGGGAAAAGGGGGAGGGAAAAAGGGGGGGGGAGGGAAAGGGGGAGGGGGGAGGGAGGAGAGGAGGGGGGGGAGGGAGGGAGGGAGGGAGGGAGAGGGAAGGGAAAATTTTTTGGGAAAGGGGAAAAGGGGAGGGAAAAAAAAGGGGAGAGGGAGGGGGGGAGGGGGGAGGGAGGGGGGGAAAAGGGAGGGAAAGGAAAGGAAAAGGAGAGAAGGGAGAAGGAAAGGAAAGGGAAGAGGGGGGAGAAGAGGAGAAGGGGGGGGGAAGGGGGAGAGAAGGGAGAAGGAGAGGGAAAGGGGGGGAGAGAGAGGAGAGAGAGAGAGAGAGAGAGAGAGAGAGAGAGAGAGAGAGAGAGAGAGAGAGAGAGAGAGGGGAGAGACGCGGAGAAAACACCCTTTTGTCCTCTTTTTTTTTTTCTCTCTCTCTTCCTTGCCTTCACCCCTTTCCTCCTCCCCCCCTTTTCTTTAGCCCTCCCTCCCCCTTTTCCCCTCCCTTTTTCCTCCCCCCCTCCCTCCTCCCCTTCTTTTTTCACCCTCCCTCCCTCCCTCCCTTCTTCTCCCCCCTCCCCTCCCCCTTCTTCTTCTTCCCCCTCCCTCCCTCCCCTTTCTTCGCCCCCCCCCCCCCCTCCCCCCTTCTTCTACCCCCCCCTCCCCCTTCTTCTCCCTCCCTCCCTCCCTCCCTTCTTTTTTTCCCCCCCCCTCCCCCCTCCCCCCTTTTCTTCCCCTCCCCCCCCTCCCTCCCTCCCTCCCCCCCTTCTTCAGCCCTCCCCTCCCCCCCCCCCCTTTTCTAGCCCCCTCCCTCCCCCCTTCTTTACCCTTTTCCTCCCCCCTCCCTCCCTCCCTTTTTGCCCCCCCCTCCCCCCCTCCCTTCTTCTGCCCTCCTCCCCCCTCCCTTCTTCAGCCCCCCCCTCCCTCCCCCCCCCCCTTCTTCTAGCCCTCCCCCCTCCCCCCTCCCCCTTCTTCCCCCCTCCCCCCACCCTTCCCTCCTCCCTTTTCTAGCCCTCCCTCCCCTCTCCCTCCCTTTTCTTCTCCCCCCCCTCCCCCCTCCCTTCTTCTAGCCCTCCCTCCCTTCTTTCTAGCCCTCCCCCCCTTTTTCCCCCCCCCCCCTTTTCCTACCCCCCCTTTTTTCCTCCCCCCCTTTCCCTCCCCCCTCCCTCCCTCCCTCCCTCCCCCCTCCCTTCTTCTAGCCCTCCCTCCCCCCCCTTTCCCCTTTTTCCCCTAGCCCTCCCTCCCTCCCTCCCCCCACCCTTCTTCTAGCCTCCCCCCCCCCCCCTTTTTCTTCTTCTACCCCCCCCCCTCCCTCCCTCCCCCTCCCTTTTCTTTTCTACCCTCCCTCCCCCCCTCCCTCCCTCCCTCCCTCCCCCCTTTCCCTCCCTCCCTCCCTCCCTCCCTCCCTCCCCTTTCCCCAATGAACTTACGTCCGCCCTGTCCCTCCGCCAGGTTCAAAGCCCGATATAAAACCCTAAACAGCATTTTTCCCTCGCCTGCGACTCCCTTCGTCCTTTTCTTCCTCTTCTCTCGACGCGAACAATGCCCCGACCTCTTCTGAATAAGGGGATCGATGCTGATCTGACCTTCGAGAAGATTCCCCTCTCGAAGCGGCCGTTATGGCGCCTTGGCTCGCCCGACCTTTCTCACGGAGCCTTTCCCCCCTCCTCTTCCCTCCCCCCTCCCCTACCCCCCCCTTTTTCCCTTTCCCTCCCTTTTTCCTTTTTTTTTTTTTTTTTTTTTTTTCCCCCCCCCCCCCCCCCCCCCCCCCCCCCCCTTTTTTTTTTTTCTCCCCTTTTCCCCCCCCTTTTCCCCTTTTTTTCTCCCCCTTTTCCCCCCCTTCTTCCCCCCCCCCCTTTTTTTTTTTTTTTTCCTCCCCTCTCCCTCCTCCCTCCCCCTTTTCCTCCCTTTTCCCCCTTCCCCCCCTCCCCCCCCCCTCCCTCCCCCCCCCTTCTCCCCCTTCCTCCCCCCCCTCCTCCTCCCCCCTCCCCCCCCCCCCCCCCCCCCCCCCCCCCCCCCCCCCTCCCCTCCTTCCCCCCCCCCCCCCCCCCCCCCCCCCCCCCCCTCCCCCTCCCCCCCCCCCCCCCCCCCCCTTTTTCTTTTTCCCTCCTCTCCCTCTCTCTCTCGACCGCGCGGCCCTGCTTCCTGCCTCGCGACGAACAAGCACAACTTTAAGGGGCCGAGAGGGAGGGGTCAGGAGATAAACCCACCCCCTTGGCCTGACCGGAAGGTGAGGAGGGAGAGGGAGGGGGGGGGGGGAAAGGGGGGAGAGGAGGGGGGGGGAAAGGGGGGGAAAAGGGGGAGGAGGAAGGGAAGGGAGGAGGAAAGGGAAGGGAAAGGGGGGGGAGGGAGGGAGGGGGGGAAAGGGGGGAGGGGGGGGAGGAAGGGGAAAAGGGGGGGGAAGGGGGGGAGAAAAAGGAAAAGGGAGGGGAAAGAAGGGGGGAGGGGAAAGGGGCCGGACAAGGAGAGGGAAATAGAGTGTGGGGAAAGAGGATGGGGAAAGGAAAGGGGGAAAGAAAGGGGGAGGAGGAGAAGAAAAAGGAGGAGGGGGAAAGAAAGGAGAGGGGAAAGAAGGGGGTAGGGGAAAAGGAAAAAAGAGGAAAAAAAAAGGAGGGGGGGGAGAAAAAGGGGGATGAAAAAGAAGGAGGGAGAGGGGGAAAAAAAAAAGGGGGGGGGAGAAAGAAGGAAAAAAAAGGAGGAAGGGGAAAGGGGCCGGGAAAAGAAGAGGGAAAGTGGAAAAAAAAAACTTTCTTCCAAGGATTTACACCCCAAGGAGAAATCTTCCCAGCCATTTGCAACTGATCAATAGAAGTTCCTCATCTCTACCTGGGCGGAAATAAAAACTTTTCTCAATTCGTTTTTGTTTTTTTTCTCTCTCTCTCTTCTGAAATAAAAACTTTTCTCTTTTTTTTCTCTCTCTCTCTTCTGAAATAAAAAATCTTCTTAATTTTTTCTTCTCTCTCTTCTTCTCTTCTTCTCCGATATAATGAGTCATGGCGTGAGATTTTTTTTTTTTTTTTTGTCCTCTGATCCATCCGTCTTGACCTTTCCAAGAACTGACTGTGAGATTTCTTGACCTTTCTGAGAGATGACCTCGACCTACTTTGCTTTGGTGAGAACTGACCTCGACCTTCCTGGCTTCTCTAAGACCTCGACTTCCACGGCCCTTCTAAGACCTCAAATTCCCTGACCTTTTGGGGATGACCTGACCTTCCCCCCAAATTCTGACCTTTCTGGGGATGCCCTTTTGCCCTTTCCCCCCTAAAAACCCGACCTTTTAGGTAAAAGACCTCGACCCCCAAACCCCCGTTTCCCGCCCCCCCCAAAACACCACCTCGACCTTTCCTGACCTTTCCAACAAGTGACCTCTCAGCATTCCTGACCCCTCCGAGAACTGACCTTGACCTAGGGCGATCTCAAGCACTGACCCCCAGTGGAATCCTTCTTGTGGCCTCCTCTCTCGGTTCCAGGGGAGGATAATTTTGGGGGGG
The DNA here is from genome assembly GCF_042767895.1 of Penaeus vannamei. Taxonomy (NCBI): domain Eukaryota; kingdom Metazoa; phylum Arthropoda; class Malacostraca; order Decapoda; family Penaeidae; genus Penaeus; species Penaeus vannamei. The sequence continues at coordinate 38,369,017 of NC_091571.1, forward strand.
AGGGAGGGGAGGGGGGGGGGGGAAAAGGGGGGAAAGGGGGGGAAAGGGGGGGGGGGAAGAGAGGGGGAGAGGGGGGGGGGGAAAAAGGGGGGGGGGAGGGAGGGGGGGAAGGGGGGGGGGGGGGAAAAGGGGGGGAGGGGGGAAAAGGGGAAAAGGGGGGAAGGGGGGAGGGAAAAAGGGGGGGGGAGAGAGGGAAAGGGGGGAAGGGGGGGGAGGGGGGGGGAAAAAAGGGGGAAAAGAAGAGAAAAGAGGGAGGGGGGAAAAGGGGGGAGAAATGAAAGAAAAAGGAGGAGGGGGGGGGGGGGGAAAGGGAAAAAAAGGGAAAAGAAGAAAGGGGAGGAAAAAAAAAAAAAAAAAAAAAAGGAAAAAGAGAGGGGAAAAGAAGAGAGGAAGGGTGGTGATAGTGGGGTGGTGAATATAGGGGAGGAGGGGGGGGAGGAGAGAGAGGGGGGAGAGAGAGGGGGGGGGAGAGGAGAGAAAAAAAGGGAGAGGGGAGGGAGAGATGGGGGGGGGGGGAAGCAGGGGAAAATACAGGGGGAGAGGGGGAAGGGGGGGGGGAAACAGGGAGGAAATCCGTGGAGAAAAGAGGGGGAAGCGGGGGGACAAGTAGAAAATAAAGGGGGGGGGGGGAAAAGGGGGGGGGAGAAAAAAAAGGGGGGGGGAAAGGGGAAAGGAGGGGGGGGGAAAAGGGGAAAAAAAGGGGGAAAGGGGGGGGGGAGAAAAAAGGGAGAAAAGGGGGGGGGGAAGAGGGGGAAGGGGGGGGAAAGGGGGGCGGGGGGAGGGGGGGGGAAAGGGGGGAAATACGGGTGGGGGGGGGGAGGGGGGAAGGGGGGAGAGCAGGACGGGATGAAAGGAGAGAGAGGGAGAGAGGGAAGGAGGCGGAGAGGAGGGAAGGGGGAAAGGGAAGGGTTAAAAAAGGAAAGGGAAGAAAAGGGAAAAGGGGGAAAAGGAGACGAAAAACGGGGGGAAAAAGGGAAATAACCGAGACTTCCCGAGAGAACTGGGAAGCCGAGGACGACCCAGAGACAAGCAACGCCATCTATGTTCTGGATGTGAAACTATTTGCCTAAACATCATTTTTTTTTTCTTTGTGAAATGTCAGTAGTCTTTTCCATCTTTTTTTTTGGCTCTTTGCTCTGTCCTAGAAGACAGGGATGTCAAGATGTCGGTTCTTCATCTGACATACGACTGACGTGACTTTCTTCTTACTGAAAAAAGTATACATACATACATAATGCACAAAGTTATCATTGAGAATCCTCTCTCTCTCTCTCTCTCTCTCTCTCTCTCTCTCTCTCTCTCTCTCTCTCTCTCTCTTTTTTTTGTTTTGTACTTCTTTTTTCCCTTTCCTTTTCTTCCTCTTCTTTTGTTTTTTTTCTTGTTCTTCTCCTTCTTGTACTTATTTTCCTTCTTTTTCTCCTTTTTCTCCTTCTCCATCTTCTCCTTTCCCTCCTTCCCCTCCTCCTCCTCCTCCTCCTCCTCCTCCTCCTCCTACTCCTCCTCCTCCTCTTCTCCTCCTCCACTCTCCATCTCCTCCTCCTCCTCCTTCTCCTCCTCCTCCTCCTCCTCCTCCTCTTCTCCTCCTCCTCCTCTCCCCGCACCGAGAGCAAACACACAAATCTGATCTCTCGCGCCCACATTTGACATCCTGAAGTGGGGATGAGAGAACGGTCAATATCCGTCGGTCTCCCTTGCTTCATCTAACCGGATTTCTGTTAACCGGATTTCCCATAACCGCTTCGCAAACACCGGTTCCTGTCTGCGTTTGCGGTGGCGTTGGGACAGAGCTTGGGCGGGTGTGTGTGTGTGTGTGCGTGTGTGTGTGTGTGTGTGTGTGTGTGTGTGTGTGTGTGTGTGTGTGTGTGTGTGTGTGTGTGTGTGTGTGTGTGGGGTGGGGGGGGGGGGGGGGGGGGGGGGGCCCGTTCGCAGAGTATACAAGTCCCAAAAAACCCCACAAATCCACCATACACCACACATATCGACCCAACACCTATATATTTAAACGTATATGGATAGATACAGACATAAAGATAATATAGATATATGTAGATGGACAAAGACATATAGATAGATAATATAGATATATATAGACGGACAAAGACATATAGACAGATAATATAGATATATAAAGACATATGGATAGATAATGTAGACAGATAAAGACAAATAGATAGATATAGACATAAAGATAATCAACCCCGCCCCCCCATGTCCAGATGACTGAGTCTATCCCTTCCTCGAACCGTCAGCATCCCACGCCCTCCCCCCCCCCCCCCCCCCCAAAAAGCCCCCCTGCCCGTTACCCCTTTTTGCAACAAAAGGAGAAACAAAAAAAATAAGTGAAAAAAAGGGGGTTTAGATAAAGACGAATGAATACAGAATTATGAAAAACCCTTAGGCGAAATGAAAAAGAGAGAGAGAGAGAAGAAAGAAAGAAAAAAAGAAAGAAAAGGAAGAAAGAGAGGAAGAGAGCTCTGTGGGCGTCAGCTACAGGTGGAAGGGGCGTGACAGTGTGACCCGGGCCGGCGAAGGACCCGAACCGCAGTCCTGCCTCACAATATATCGCAATACTACACCCTCATACCTATAAGGCCTCACAATGCCCTCATACCTCATACCTCACAACGCTACACCCTCATACCCAAAGGGCCCCCGCCCTCCTCAAACCCCCAAAACTACACCCTCATCCTAAGGGGCCCCCACAACGCCCCATACCTCTACCTCACGCCCCCCCAAAAACCCCCGCCTTTAATCCCCGCCTCAAACGCCCCCCCTTCCCCCTCCCCCCCATCCTCCCAAAAAGCCCACCCAAATGGCCCCAAGTTTTAAAAAACCCCCAACACCCCGAAAAATTAAAAAAAAAGAAAAAAAGGGAAAAAGAACCCCCCAAAAAAAGAAAAAAAAAAAAAGAGGGGGGAAGGGGGAAAGAAAGGGAGGGGGGGGAGGAAAAAAAGAGGGAAAGGGGGGGAGAAAAAAGAGGGGAAAGGGGGGAAAAAGAAAGGGGGAGGGGGAGGGGGAAAAAGGGGAAAAGGGGAAAAGAGAAAGAAAAAGAAAGAGAAAGAAGAGAAGAAAGAGAGAGAGAGAGAGAGAGAGAGAGAGAGAGAGAGAGAGAGAGAGGGGAAAAGAAAAAAAAGAAAAAAAGGGGGGGGAGGGGAAAAAAAGAAAAAAAAAGAAAAAAAGAAAAAATGGACAGCTGAATAGTTGTTGGGGAAAAACCAAAGGCCCTTCCCACCCCCACCCCTCCCTGTCCCCATCTCGCCAAGGAGTTCCAAAGAACTGTCAACTTGTGGCTAAAATATCTTTGTGGAAGGGAATGTGTGAGAGAACTTAGATTATGAGTCCCGGTGGCCGAGAAAAAAAAAAAAAAATATATATATATATATACCTCAAAAAAATAATAATAATAATAAAAAAAACTCTGCTGATGATAGCAGTGTTGCCAATATTGGGAAAGTGACATGCGGTGAAGGGGCTTCGAGGAATTAAGAATTTCGAAACTATTTTCCATTATTTTCTTCTTTTCTTTACTTACTTTGCTTTTACTTTACTTACTTTTTACTTTTCATTTTTTATTTTACTTTACTTACTTTTACTTTTTATTTTTTGATTTTTTTTTTTTGGTCTTTTTACTTTTTTTTTTATTTTTTTCTTTTTTTTTTTATTTTGTTTTTTTTTACTTATACTTTACTTAATGTTTAGAAAGAGGACTGGAATAATCATGAAAAAATCGTTAAGTATGATTACAATAGCGATTACATTAATTTTAATGGGAATGATGATAATTATTCTTTTTTGTGGGGTAAAAAAAAAAAAAAAAAAAAAAAAATAATTAAAAAAATTTAAAAAAAAAAATTTTTAAAAAAAACAATAATATAAATAACAATAACAACCGATCATACAAATAACAATAGCAGACAATAACACAAGATTAGAAAGAGAAAAAAGAGAAAAACAGAGAAAGACATAGACAGAAAGAGAAGAAAAAAGAATAAGACAAAAAAAAGAGAAAACAAAAAAAGGGGGAAAAGAAAGGAAACTTGGGGGGCCCGACGAGGGCAGAGGAGAGGAAGGAGGAGGGGAGGAGGAAGGGGGGGGGAGGGGGGGGGAAAAAGGGGGAAAGGAGGAGGAAGGGGAGAGGAGGAGGAAGGGGGGGGGGGAAAGGG
>NC_091571.1:38373679-38381179 GCF_042767895.1 Penaeus vannamei
AAGTTTATTATATAATTCATTTAACTTTAATAAAGAGCCAGCTATCTCCTAATTATCCAGGGCTAATAGAGGTGCACGTAGATATTTTGATGTTTATCATAAAATGTATTAAACTTTAAATAAAAAGAGTTTGACTGCCTTAAAGTTTATCATATAATTCATTTAACTTAAAAAAAAAAAAGAGCCAGCTACCTCCTAATTATCCATGGCTCTCGGATAAACGGAGTGAAGCTCGAAAAATGCCCCCAGGAGACGAAGCTCTCGCCCTGACGAATTACACAAACAGCTGATTTACCCTGAGTCCTCCTGCCACCTCCCGCGTCTTGACTCCACGCCGGACCGTAAATAACCGGCTACTGATATTAGAATAAAAAAAAGGGGGGGGGCGGGGGTGGGGGGACGGAAGGGAGAAGGGGATAAATCAGTGGGTAGGCGGCTGCGAGAGATGTCGTGGGTGTGGGTGTGTTTGATGGTGTGGGAGGGGGATGGGGGGGAGGGAGGAGGAAGGGGGTGGGGATGTGAAGGGGGGAGGAAGGGGGTGGGGATGTGAAGGGGGAGGAAGGGGGTGGGGATGGAGGGGGAGGAAGGGATGGGGATGTGAAGGGGGAGGAAGGGGGTGGGGATGTGAGGGGGAGGAAGGGGGTGGTGATGCCAGGGAGGGAACGGAGAGTGGCCGAGGGGGACGTCGAGGAAGGCGAAGGAGGACGCCAGGGGAAGGGAGAGACGTCGCGACAGAAGGCGTGGGGGCAAGGGGGAGGAAAGGGGTGGTGGGATTTCAGGGAGGGAACGGGGAGTACTGGCGAGGGGGACGTCGAAGAAGGCGAAGGAGGACGTCAGGAGAGGAGAGACGTCGCGTCGGAAGGGCGTGAACGGCGGACGAGGAACAGGAAGACGAAGGACGAGGTGGGAAGAGATCGTCAGGAGGAAGACGAACCTGAGGGGGGGAGTGGGAGAGGGGGGGAGGAGGAGGGGGTCCCGCACGACCATTCCTGTTTGATAAGGATAAGGTATGGTGCAAAGAAGGAGAAGAAGAGGAAGAGAAGGAGGACGACAACGACGAGAAGAAGAAGAAAAAGAAAAAGAAGAAGAAGTAGTAGAAAGAGGAGGACGACGACGACTCCGAGAAGAAGAAGAAAAAGAAAAGGGAGAAGGAGGAGGATGAAGAGGAGGACGACGCCTCCGAGAAGAAGAAGAAGAAGAAGAAGAGGAAGAAGGAGGAGGACGACGACGAGAAGGAGAATAGTAGAAGGAGGAGAAGGAGGAGGAGCGAGGACGAGAAAATAAGAGAAGGAAGCCCAGCGTCGCCAGCCACGAGGCGCCCGCTTCCCGTTCCTCCAGCCTCCAGGTCCTCGGCGCTTCTTGCCCTTCCGAGCTCAACTTCTTAAGAAAATGCGGTTCTTCCCCCAAGCCGCGTTCTTAACTAGCAAGATAATCCCAGCGAGTGCGCCCTTCGTCGCCCCCCCCTCCCTCCCCCCTTCCCCCCATCCGCGGCTTATCCCTGGGAGAGGACGGGGAAAGATGCTGCGTCGCCTCTCTCCTTCGTCTCCTTAAGCTCTCCTCGCTCTTTGCTTTCTTTCCTTAAGCTCTTCTCTTCTCTCCTTCATTTCCCCAAAAGCTTTCTTAACTCCTTTCTTTCCTTAAAATCTTCTCTTCTCTCTTTCCTTTCTTTAATCTCTCCTCTCTGCACTTCTCTATCCTTTCCCTAAGCTCTCCTCTCTCTCTCCTTTCCCTGAGCTCTCTCCCTCTCTTTCCTTCATCAATCTCTCTTCTTTCCCTTTCCTTTCCCTAAAGCTCTCTCCTTTCTCTTAAACTCTCTCTCTCTCTCTCTCTCTCTCTCTCTCTCTCTCTCTCTCTCTCTCTCTCTCTCTCTCTCTCTCTCTCTCTCCCTCCTTCATTTCCCTAAAAGCTTCCTCCTCTCCTTCCCCCTGTCTCTCTCTCTCTCTCTCTCTCTCTCTCTCTCTCTCTCTCTCTCTCCCTCTCTCTCTCTCTCTCTCTCTCTCTCTCTCTCTCTCTCTCTCTCTCTCTCTCTCTCTCTCTCTCTCTCTCTCTCTCTCTCTCTCTCTCTCTCTCTCTCTCTCTCCCTCCCCCTCCTCTCCTCTCCTCCCTCGCTCCCTCCCTCTCTCTCTCTCTCTCTCTCGTCTCTATTTCTCTCTCCCTCTCTCTCTCTCTCTCTCTCTCTCTCTCTCTCTCTCTCCTCTCTCTCTCCTTCATTTCCCTAAAAGCTCTCTCCTCTCCTTCCCTTCTCTAAGCTCCTTCAAGATAACGAAGCAAGGGAGGACGTCTTGTTTCTGCACGTCGCCGTCTTGACTTTTATTGGTTGTGTGTATAATCAAGATTTCTTTGCTTCTGGCTTGCTTGTTTGTTTGTTTGTTTGTTTTCCTCTTGGGTGCTGGTTTATTTGTTTATTTTTTTTGTGTGTGTGGAGTTGTTTGTTTTATGTTTCTTTTTACTTTTTTTTTGTATTTGTTTATTTTGTGTTTTTTTTACTTCGTGTGTTTTTTTTATTTGTTTATTTCATGTTTCATTTACTTCGTGTGTTTTTTTATTTGTTTATTTTATATTTCTTTTACTTCGTATGTTTTGTTTATTTGTTTTTTATGTATTTGTTTTACTTTATGTTCTTGGTACTTATTTTCGTTGTTAGAACCGCCTGGCTTAGGGTTATTGTCATTGTCATCGTCTTTATCGTTATTTCTGTGTAGTTTCTCCGCTCTCGTCTTTTCTTTTCTTTTATCTTTACTCTTCCTCTCTTTGCCTCTTCTCCCTCTTCTCTTCAGTCTTTTCGGTCCATTTATTTATCAATAACCTTTTCTTACTATTCCTTCTCTTTTTATTTCTATTTCGGCTCCCTATTTTTCTTCTCCTTTTCCTTCGATTTTTCTCATCTCCGTCCTGTATCTCTTCCTCCTCCTCTTCCCCTATCTCTTTTTCTCCCTTCTCTTCCTCCTCCTTCTCTTCTTCCTCTCCACTTTTTCTCCCTCTTCTTTTCATCATTTTTTTCTTCTTTCACGTCGTCCTCGTCTTCTCCTCCCCCTTCCACCTCTTCCCCTTCTTCCCCTTCCTCTTCCCTTCCCCTTCCCTTTCCCTTTCCCCCTTCCTCTTCCCTTTCCCTTTTCCCCTTCCTCCCGCCCGCCCTCCCCCCCTCCTTCTCTACTCTGTTTTTTTTTTTTTTTTTTTTTTTTTTTTTTCTTTCTCTCCCAAGACTCCGATTTTCTCACCTCTTTTTTTTCCGGCTCGAAGTCGTCCCCGATTAGACGTCCCCTGTAGTCACGTGGACAGCATATTAACGAAATCCGTCGGTAGCGTTTTTACTTGCGTCGTTATCCGCCAGAGGGCCGTGAAGGAGGGCGCGGGGACGACCTCGGAGGCAGGGACATGTTTTTTTCATTTTTTTTTTCATTCTTTTGTTTTTTTTTCGTTTTTTTTTTTTTGTCTTGTGTGTGTGATATTCCTGATTTTTTTTTCTTTTTTTCTTTCTTTTGTGTGATATTCCTGATTTTTTTTGTTTTTCTTTCTTATCTTCTCTCTCCTCTGTGTGACACTCCAATTTTTCTTTTTTTCTTTCTTTCTTTTCTTTTCTTGTCTCTTTCCTCTGTGTGATATTCCTGATTTTTTTCTGTTTTTCTTTCTTTTCTTTTTTTCTCTCTCTTCTGTGTGATACTTCAGATTCTTCCCATTTCTTTCTTTCTTTTTTCTTCTTCTGTGTGATAATCCAGAGTTTTTCCTGTTTTTCTTTCTCTCTTCTATGTTCTTCTTTGTTTTCTTTCTTTCTTTTCTTTTTTTCTTTCCTCCCTGTGTGATACACCAGTTTTTCTTCTTTTTTTTTTCCTCTGTGTGATACTCCTTATTTTTTATCTTTTTTCTTTCTTTCTTTTCTTTTTATCTTTCTTCTATGTGATACCCCAGATTATTTTGTTTTTCTTTCCTTTTTTTCTCTTTTTCTTGTGTGATATTTTTTTCTTTTTTTCTTTGAGGAAAGAGACGTTAAGCAGGATTGAGAATAGATGTAAATTTTGTTTTATTGTTTTTTTTTGTTTTTTTTTTCTTTTCATCTACGTGTCGGGAAATGGTTTTATTTATTTAATGGCGTGTTGTCTTTTTTTTTCGTTTGAAGAATGTAGATCTTATCAGCGATCGATAACTTATCTTTTTAACTTATCTTGTTTTCCCTTCAGAACGATCTTAGTCAAAATTATACAAAAAAAAAAAAAAAAAAAAAATTGATCGACATGTTATCTTTACGACCCGAGTTCCATTAATAACATTCATTAATTAGTTCCATTAAAATCTATCTAACTCAACACGCTATCAAGATGTTAACCTTCGTCTTGAACGTCGTTGAACTAATTTCTCGAAGGCGCTATCAAGATATTAACCTTCGTCTTGAACGTCGTTGAACTAACTTCTCGAAGGCGCTATCAAGATATTAACCTTCATCTTGAACGTCGTTGAACTAATTTCTCGAAGGTGTAATCCCCGTCCTTCTTGTTCACTCTCCGTTCTGATTGACACGTCTTCCGAGTGCCTCTCCTGCGCAGTCACTCTCAAGCAATAACTCCGGTTGTCTTGGCGCTTTCTTAGCCGCCTTTTGTCACGTGACCAGCACCCCGCGCCCCCCCCCCTCCCCCCCCCCCTTCTTCGGTCTTAAGAAAGTTCGAGAAGAAGTAGTAGTGTGCTATATACGGATTTCATTATTTTATTTATTTATTTATTATTTTTATTTCTGTTTATTTGTTTTGTTTCATTATTATTGTTGTTGTTATTATTGTTATTATTATCATTATTTTTATTATTATTATTATTATTATTATTATTATTATTATTATTATTATTATTATTATTATTATTATTATAATTATCATTATTAGTATTATTATTATCATTATTATTATTATTATTATTGTTGTTATTATTATTATCATTATTATTATCATTATTATCATATTATTATCATTATTATTTTTATTATTATCATTATTATTATTATCATCATTATTATCATTATTATTATCATCATCATTATTATCATTATTTATTTATTATTATTATTATATTTTTAGGGGGGGGGGGGTATTTATTCTACTCAAACTCGTGTCTTTGCAGAAAAAGACAGACGTTTTGTGGTTGGTTGATTTATTTTTTTGTCTTGTTTTCCTCCTATTGTCAGGATTGTCGTAATTACTGTAACTGTTATAAGGAGACGAAGCTCTCGCCCTGACGAATTACACAAACAGCTGATTTACCCTGAGTCCTCCTGCCACCTCCCGCGTCTTGACTCCACGCCGGACCGTAAATAACCGGCTACTGATATTAGAAAAAAAAAAGGGGCGGGGCGGGGGGGGGGGGGAGGCGGGAGAAGGGGATAAATCAGTGGGTAGGCGGCTGCGAGAGATGTCGTGGGTGTGGGTGTGTTTGATGGTGTGGGAGGGAAAGGGGGGACGGAGGAGGAAGGGGGGGGATGTTAGGGGGGAGGAAAGGATGTGAAGGGGGGAGGAAGGGAGTGGGTGGGGATGTTAGGGGGGGAGGAAGGGGATGGGGATGTCCAAGGGAGGAAGGAGTGGAGGATGTGAGGGGGGAAGAAGGGGGGATGTGAGGGGGGAGGGAAGGGGTGGTGGGAGGATGTGAGGGGGGAGGAAGGGGAGTGGGGATGTGAGGGGGAGGAAGGGAGTGGTGATGTCAGGGGGAGGAAGGGGGTGGGGATGTTAGGGTGGAGGAAGGGGGTGGGGATGTCAGGGAGGGAGTGGGAAGTACTGCCGAGGGGGACGTCGAAGAAGGCGAAGGAGGACGTCAGGAAGGGAGAGACGTCGGGTCGGAAGGGCGTGAATGGCGGACGAAGTAGAAGACGAAAGGACGAGGTGGGAAGAGATCGTCAGGAGAAGAAACTGGTGGAAGATGAACCTGACGGGGGAGTGGGAGAAGGGGAGGAGGAGGGGGTCCCGCACGACCATTCCTCTTTGATATGGATAAGTTCTAGTGCAAAGGAGAAGGAGAAGAAGAGGAGGAGGAGGAGAAGGAGGACGACGGCGATGCGAAGAAGAAAGAGAAGAAGAAAATTAAAAATGAAAATAACAATAATAATAATGATAATAAATGATGATAAAAAGAAGTAGAAGAAGGAGGAGGACGACGACGCCTCCGAGAAGAAGAAGAAGAAGAAGTAGGAGGAGGAGAAGGAGGAGAACGAAGGACGAGAAAATAAGAAAAGAAAGCCCACCGTCGCCAGCCACGAGGCGCCCGCTTCCCGTTCCTCCAGCCTCCAGGTCCTCGGCGCTTCTTGCCCTTCCGAGCTCAACTTCTTAAGAAAATGCGGTTCTTCCCCCAAGCCGCGTTCTTAACTAGCAAGATAATCCCAGCGAGTGCGCCCTTCGTCGTCCCCCTCCCCCCCCCTCCCTCCTCGCTCCCTCCTCCCTCCTTCCCCCCCTCCTCCCCCTCCCTCCCTCCTCCCTTCCCCCCATCCGCGGCTTATCCCTGGGAGAGGACGGGGAAAGATGCTGCGTCGCCTCTCTCCTTCGTCTCCTTAAGCTCTCCTCTCTCTCTCTCTCTCTCTTTCCTTTCTTTCGTCTCCTTAAGCTCTCCTCTCTATCTCCTTTCTCTCTCTCCTTTCTTTCGTCTCCTTAAGCTCTTCTCTATCTCTTTCGTTTTCTTAAGATCTCTCCTCTCTCTTTCGTTTCCCCATGTTCTCATCTCTCTCTCTCTCTCCTTTCTTTCGTCTCCTTAAGCTCTTCTCTCTATTTCCTTTCTTTCGACTCTCCTCTCTCTTTCGTTTCCTCATGCTCTCTACTCTCTCTGTCTCCTTTCTTCGAATTCTTTTCTCGCTTTCGTTCTCTTAAGGTTTCTTCTTTCTTTTCTTTCTTTGAGCTCTCCTCTCTCTTTGCTTCCTTTCCTTAAGCTCTTCTCTTCTCTCCTTCATTTCCCCAAACGCTTTCGTAACTCCTTTCTTTCCTTAAGCTCTTCTCTCCTCTCTCTCCTTTCTTTCCTTAAAATCTCCTCTTCTCTCTTTCCTTTCTTTAATCTCTCCTCTCTGCACTTCTCTATCCCTTCCCTATCCTCTCCTCTCTCTCTCCTTTCCCTGAGCTCTCTCCTCTCTTTCCTTTCCTTAATCTCTCTTCTTTCCCTTTCCTTTCCTTAAACTCTCTCTCTCTGTCTCTCTCTCTCTCTCTCTCTCTCTCTCTCTCTCTCTCTCTCTCTCTCTCTCTCTCTCTCTCTCTCTCTCTCTCTCTCTCTCTCTCTCTCTCTCCCTCTCTCTCTCCCTCCCCCTCTCTCTCCTCTCTCTCTCCTCTCTCTCTCTCTCTCCTCTCCTCTCCTTCATTTCCCTAAAAGCTCTCTCCTCTCCTTCCCTTCTCTAAGCTCCTTCAAGATAACGAAGCAAGGGAGGACGTCTTGTTTCTGCACGTCGCCGTCTTGACTTTTATTGGTTGTTGTGTATAATCAAGATTTCTTTGCGTCTGGCTTGTTTGTTTGTTTGTTTGTTTTCCTCTTGGGTGCGGGTTTATTTGTTTA